>NW_010411260.1:0-5882 GCF_000710305.1 Buceros rhinoceros silvestris | reverse complement strand
GGCAGAGAGACTGGGAGAGCTTGCCAGTATGCTCACAGTCCAGCAATGAGCAGCGTCACACAGGACAATGGGTTAGAGCCCTGAGGACACAGTGCTTTGGGCTGCCACTGGGACAGACCCCCGAAGAGCCCAGAATTTGCAAGCAGGGAAGGAAGGCTCCATGCTCCTGCAGGAGAACAGAAATGGGATGGAGAAGCGGTGGGATTGGGGCCAAGTAGGTGCACTAAAGACACTCAAGCCCAAGGACAGTCCTCATCAAAGCATCTCCAAGGTGCTGCAGAGCCTGTTGTCTCCTGCTCAAGCCAGCAGCATCACCCACACCGAGCAGTGTCTCCCACTGCTGTGCGTGTGTCTTGGCTTCTCCCTCTCTGATTACCTGCTAGAAATGTTTAAATATAAGAGGAATCTGCAGGATGCAGTAGGTTGACAGTTGTGATAGATGTGAAATGTGAGAAAAAGTTGGGAGTAAGGAGCACATGCTGATAAACAATTAAAATCAAAGAGCATCCTTTGGTGGAGAGGCAGCAGAACAGAATGATTGAAACCAGCATGCTATGTAGCAGGCAATAAAAGCAGAATGTAGCAGCTACTAGTCATGCAGCCTTGCTGAACTTTCACTGACTGCAAAACACAGTAAGTCTGCAGGGCATTAAAAAGAGAGGAATAAATCCACATGTCAGCAGCTGGGGTCCACTCACGGCAGGTCCTAGGCACTTTCTGTTCCCACTAAATTCCCTGGACGATAATGGTACACAACAGAACTGCACCATTGCTGTGAACACCTGGAAAGTTAATCCCCTCGGAGAAGCAGGGAGGTATGTATATGCCCAGCAGTGAGCGTTACTGCTCAGAGCCAAGCGCACACTGCGTACCCAGAGGCCCATGCTGGCGGGGCTGTGAGCACCAGCATCTGTGGGGCTGGTCCAGGTGTTCTGGCCACAGCATGCTCGGAAGCACACCACATGTGATCTGTCACAGCTCCTCATGGAAACTCCTTCACCATGCTCTCAGGTGCTGCGGTGAATAACAAAGCATGTGGAAAGCTCTATCAAACTGGAGAAAGCGTCAAAACCCCACCTTCCTGACCAGCTCCTCAGCCCTCCTTGGCTACTTGCCTAGAGAGCCAAGCACTTAGCTTGAAACCCAGGGCTGTCACCCACAGAGACTTACGGATGTTAATGCACCAGTGTAATGTAAACCTGACCCCAATAGTTAAAAATAGCCCAAGGGACTGGCCCACATGAACTCCGAGCCTTCCAGCCTTCCAGTCTCGACTGGGTGCCTGGTTAGCCTATTGACATTTTAAACATGGTGCAGCTGACTTCATGATAATAAGGTGGGTTTCTTCTAGGAGGGGTATGCAAAGTGTACTCAAAGAATGATGCTTCGCATTAGATTAAAGCACCAAAACAAACTGGAGGAAGCACTCACTGCTTATTCCCCAGAGCTGCTACTAAAGGTTTAGGAGCAATGCCTGTACTGCAGTATTACACAACCATTTTTGTGTGCTTTCTTTCCCCTGAAAACAGAGGTGAAGCAAGCCGCGACTTGGCAGAGGATTACTGCACACACGAAGAGAGGAGCAGTATATACGCTGGTAAACTCCAGCCAGACTGGGGCCGCTGGGCATCCCACCGGCTCCTAACAGAGCTTTGTACAGGCTGCCTGGTGTCCTTGGAGGCAGGGGTCCTGCTGCTCCCTTCTGTAAGGGAATTTTTGTGTTTCAAAACAGAAATAAACAAAACTACTAGTTAAATGCTAACCATTTTGCACAGGTATCTCCACACAAGAAAGCTTAATCAGTTCTTAATTCCTCAGTCACCTCAATATGTCTTGCAGCCTTCTGCAAAAGCCTCTGGTTTCTCTAGGACCTGAATTCCAGTCCTTGAGCTCTTTTCTGCCAGTGATATCGAGTCAGTCCTGGGGCACCCATGTTTTGGAGGTATGTAAATCTGAGGCGTTGGATCTGTGCAGATGTGTCTCCTGATGACACCCCAGAGCCCAGACTTCATCCATCCATTGTGGGGGCCAGCTTGGAAGAGAAACATTCCACAGCATCTGTCCTTGTCTGCTTTGCTCCACCTCAGGGGGATCCAGGCTTTCCACTTAAACTCTGGGGACTTTTCTAGACCTCAGCTTATTCTCTCTGACCTATTAACAAGTTTTCTACCCATTGACCTCTTCCACTTCCAATTTACAAATGAAGAGGAGTTTGCTTCCAACGCTTCCTGTGAGTAGGCCCATGAGATCTGACAGAAACAGCAGCTCATCACTTATGTTCATTACGCTGGAGCAGAATATCACAAATAACATGTAGGGAGATGAGCTTACCTCTAATACCTAACATTTTTAGAATATTCTTTTGATTACTACAGAAGGAAGAGCAACTAAATGTGTTTGAAGAGACAGAGGCTCTCTCCCTTGCCTGGCATTAGCATCGATCTCTCTGACATTGTTTGTGCTAGTTTTCTCCTGGGTGTAGAGGTTTATCTCGATTTCAAACATTATCAGGAAGGCTCAAAAGGTAAAGGCCAGATATATTTATGCTTTCTGCCTGGAATGGTTCTTATTCTGTCTCCTCGACTGTGATTATAAAGACAGTTCTTGCCCCTTGAAAACAGTGTTAAATTCACAACTGCTCACAAAGCCTCATAAAAGTAATTTATTGCACATCACTGAACACCCTCAAGAGGCCGGAGGCAGCATTAGCAGTTTCATAGGAAGTGCTGGTATATCCTTTTGCACACACCCTACCTGTCCTTTTGTTCCTACATAATGTTTATGAAAGGTACATAAATGCTTGCAGAGATGTGCCCAGCACCATATGAAAGAGTCAAAGCCAGGCAGGAGAGTCTCTGGCAGGATGCAGCGGGCCATGCAAATCTCACATCAGCTGCAGTGAGAAATTTTAGTTCTGTTAAGAGCTGAGGACCCAAGGCACATGATGGCAAACCCATCCATGCTGACCACGTAAGGCTGGTTACTCCTGACCAGAGAAGCCTTGACTCCTGTCACCTCCTGCTGGGGCAGTGACACCAGGTGGTGGCAGGTGGTACACAGAGGACCCAAGGGGAGAAGTGACTCAGCCTGTCAGCAGGATCTCCAATAGGTTTTAAGCTGAAATGATGGTCACCATCACTAGTGTCACCAACTGAGCAAAGAAATAATCTTAAATCATCCAAACAGAAAAATAAAGAGCAAAAGAAAGCTACATAGGCTCATGCTTTCTGCCAGCCACACCAGTGAATGCCACAGTAAGTCAAATTTAAAACACCAAGATAGTGGGGCTTTAAAATTCTTCTATCAACAATGCAGTAGGAGTTTCATATGAGCTAAGGCACGTGGTACAGATTGAAAGCCACGTGGCACCAGAGCGAAGCAAGGGACTTGTTTAATATTTGGCTGAGGGGTTGTGGAAGTTACGTTAGCAAATGGTTTTGTTACTTTATCAGCTGATATTCCCTCTGATCAAGGTTCTCCTTTTTCTCTTCTCTTATTTTTCGCTTGTTTGTTCTAGGGCATTATCTCCTGATGCAGAAGGGCACCAGGTGCTGTTTGTGGATTACTCTTGGCACAGAGAAGCCACAGCTTAGGTTTGCAGAGCAAGGAGCACACAAAAACATCTGCAGCACAAGATGATTCTCTGCTTAGTCTCTTGGCCTAAAAGGAAAAAACAATGGTCCTTTGCTTGGACCGCTGCTCCACCTGGCTCCAATTTCTGCATCGAAGAGAGACAGATTTTCAGCAGGCTAAACACAGCTATCCACGGCACAGAGGACTCATTCCGCACACTGTAGGCATCCACACGTCAGGAAGCACCACGTTTACCAGGAGCTTCATCATGAATCCTAGTGTTTGCTGAGAAGCACTGTGGTTTGTGGTGCTACAATCCCAGCTGAGCTCTCCTGGCATTTAAGATGGCTGGGACAGGGCTGAAATTCCCACAAAGGCTGCTTTAGCCAGCCTCTGCTGAGTGCTACCACAGCCAGCTAAAGGAATTTTCTTCCCGAGCTCTGCTACAGGGCTGGCTGAGGCTGGCAGGGCTTTTTCTGCAGCGATGACTCAGAGAGGAGGTAGCAGATTTGGTGCCAGGCCACCTTCTGCCCCAAAGGGCCCATCCTTCCAGCCCACCAGGCAATAGCTGGCAGCAGGCAAGCCTAGAATGATTCCCCTCCCTGGCAGGAAGGGCAGAGCTGAGCAAGAAGCCCCGTAGCAAAAAATGAACAAAACACTCCTGACTGCAGCCTTGGGGCGAGGATCCCTCCTGTGTTTGCCATTTAGGAGCATCTATGCCAGATGCAGAGCTGTCATCAGGAGGGTGTTCCGGCTGACGAGCCAGGCTCACTCTGGCGCTCCAGAGCTGGACTTTCTAGGCATACAGTGACCAATGTGAAGGGGAGCAAGCATGTCTTCCTCGCTGCCACTCCGGCAGCTCCAGCATTCACACGGGCAATGCAATCTGTGGGCTGGGTCTGGGCATGTGCAAAGGAACATCCCCGGCTCTGTCCCTGGGCAGGCTGCAGCTGTCCCCCATGCTGCTCGATGTTGACCCAGCCCGTGGGTCACCTTCCACTAGACCAAGTTGCTCAAAACCCCATCCAACCTGGCCTCGAACACATCCAGGCAGGGGACATCCACAACTTCTCTGGGCAACCCGTGCCAGCATCTCAGCATTCCAAGGCTCAATATCAGGAGCTGCAAACAGCAAGTGGGGTGACATGGACTGCACTCTGAGAGAGGTGCAGCCCTTGATGTGGGGCTCTGGATTGCCCTGCGGTACCCACCTCCCCTGCAGGCTGCGCCACTCGCTGAACAACCCTCCTGCTGCTTATTGCCTGACTTCAATTTGTTCCAACAGTGCAATGGCAGGGAAATCAGTGTTGTTGGGGTGTGCAAAGGTCTGCCTTTTCATCTTTTACTAGCACAGACTTTCCTGGAGAATTAACTCTGTAAAGACAGGCATCCATATAATTATCAGTGCTCTTCATGCCTTTGGGGGTCAAACATAGCTTAAACACTTCCTCCATAACAAACTTTCCTAAAGGCTCTTGTTGTATTTATCATCCCCTAAATGTCCTTGGAAACTTCACGAGAATGATAAGAATCAGGCCAGAGGCTTTTTGTCGGCTTTGACTAATGAAAAACCTACATCATGAAATGGAGTGACCTTCTTTCCAAAATACCACGGCCGTGTCCCAGACACCAAGGTCTGAGGATGGGTGAATTCATAGTTTATGGCATTGTTTTCAAATCAGTATATTGACATTCAGAAAAGTGGGTTGTTGGTTTTTTTAAAAGGAAGAAATTCTCAGAGCAGCTACAGGGACTGAGAAATAAACCTCCTGGATTTCTCAGCAAGGCAGGATTTTTGTGACTTGCCACTGGGTTACCTTGAACGCTACCATCAGCACAGGAATCACTGAGAATTTAATCAGACCAGTCCAATCCCCTAAGAACTGCAATTTGCCTCTCTAGTGCCAAAAAACCCCTAACCAATAATACAAGCAGATTTTCTCTGATTTTCTTCTGAATTTCAAAATGGGACATCACACGTCAAACCGAAGGGGAGGAGGGAGGCTGCCGTGCATCCAGGCATCACGCTCAGAGCTGCAGGAGGAGGTCTGGGCACTGTGGGGAGGCTCTTTCTCAGAAAGACATGACTAACACTGTTTTGTCTAGCCACAGTGGCTCGAGGGGACTAACACAGGCAGGGGCAGTTGCAGCAAGGATGGAGAGCAAAGCCCTGGCAGCACAGCCTGTTACCTGCTTTGCACAGATTCCGTGTGTGACAAAAGGCCCCCTCAGCCCCTTTTTTGCTTAATTTTAGGATTACTTGGCAGGGTTGGGGTGGGGTGGGGTGGGGGAAATCTGGATTACCGGGG
>NW_010411259.1:4209-14390 GCF_000710305.1 Buceros rhinoceros silvestris | reverse complement strand
AGCCAGACAACAGAAGAGCATCCAGTTCCACAATGTTGGACCCAGGACAGTAATTAACAATATTAGAATTATATAGTAATAAATGGTAAAACGCAGAGAGACCTCAATTTTACTGAAGTCTTCACTCATTTTTAAGTTTGAACAAAATGCCCTTCTGGGTGTGGAAATCTTTCATGCTTGATTTCTATTGAAGATCTGGAAGTGAGAAAGCAGGCAGTGTAGGTAGTTATCAAAGGATGCTTTGCATTCTACACCACTTAGTGAACAGCATCATCCTTTATTAGTTTTAATTTCTATAAATTAGCATGAGCAATTCATTTGTATATTAGGCAAATTTAAAATTGGTGTTTAGTAGTGATGCTCATGCTTCAAATTCACTGAGAAATTACAGTATTTTCAGGTAGCCAAGTCTGTCTCTCTGACATGTCATGTCTCTCTGACATGCTTGTTTGTGATGGGTTAAGGTGGCGCCAGCAGGGGGTGAGAATCTTTGTTCTCCCCTTCTCCTTCCCCACAAAGTGCGGGAAAAGTTTTCTCACAATTTTTGGAAGAGAAACCACAACCCTCTCTCTCCCTGATTGAGAATCAAGACATTTCAGACACGTCTCAGTGAATAAGTGAATAAAAAGCCGGGTTTGAGATACTCCCCTGGGCAAGCTGCAGCACTTTTGATTTTCTGCCCCGGGACTGAGAAGCTTTTCATCAGAGAGAGAAAAACATCTGTAGTTACCTCAATATCCCTGGAGCAGTAAAAAAATTCCTTCTGCGAAGCAGGTAGACCTTTCCACTCTGGCAATCACTAGCAAGGGTGGCTTTTGGACTGAGTTTAACCGGATAAGGGGTAAAAACCCACTGTAAACCCCAGATCCTGCACCGAGGGGACAGATACTGATGGCAAGGGGAAAAGCGAACTGGTTTCAGATGCTCAGCACAGAGCTTCTGCAGATGCGGGAAAACCCATAGGCATTCCCTGGATATTCCAGTCCGTATCCCGCTCCGCATATGGGAGAGCCAGAAACCTATTGCCCCATTAAACTCAAGTCTTCTCTCAGCTACCCTGGAGGAAGAAGGACTACGTTACTGCATGGAGGTTTGCTCCAGGAGAAGTTCTCTCAGGCAGAAACTTGTGAGGTGATGAACAAAGACTCCTTTCCTAACCACCTGGCGGTGCAACTGCGTGGTGGGTTCTTTGTTTATAAATGGGAGATGCGGGTCGAAATGAGGGAGACTGTATTTGTGCTTGTATATGCCTATTTATGTATTTATCAATCTCTCTCAGTCCTGTTTAAATTTAAATGATTATGGTTTTAATGGTGTCTAGCTTTAAAACACTTGTGTTTTCACCCCCTTTAAGTTAAAACCTGTTTCACTTGTGTCATTTTTTTCCCCTTTGCCTAAACAAAGCCTAAAACAAGCCTTAACAAACCACTAAACTCTCTTTTGTATAGGCTTCAGGGTGGGGACTAGGTAGTTTACATTCCCACCAGATCTGCAAAGTCACGAAACCTGGAGACAACAGCCTCTTAGTTTCAAACTACGACACCGTTTAACAGGGTAATCCCGTTATTTGACCCAATAGGTCCTGCAGTCAAGAGGAATGACGGGGCTAAACCTCACCATTCATGTGGCAGCTGCATCTGATCCAAGCCCTGGATCATCCACACCCCAAGGACAGACTTTTGCAAGCCTTTAGGGAAGGGGATGTCTCTGTTTCCTTAAAGGTAGTAGTTTAACTTTTTCCTGTCACACCCTGAAAGAACTTTCACAGAAACAGTTTTGAAAAGTCAATAAAAATAACAAAAGTTTATTAAAGTGACAGATATAACAAATTCGGATAAATGCTCTACCTGCAATAGGCCGAATAACTCATATATAATAGTAATGCTTGCAAACAGAAAACTGTCCCAGGTATTTTCACCGTATGGTGAGAGCGCAATTCTTACCAAGAAGGTGTCCTTGTCTTGGGTGGAGGAAGAGGAGTACAGCCCATTGATCATCCCTGCCGAGTCTTTACTCATTTCCCACCAGCCAGGTATTACAGCTTGTGACTTTTTATACCCTAACTCTGTGTGTCTCTGCCTCTTAGGCAATGTTTAGGATGCTTTGGGTGGAGAGTTGAGTAACATAGTCATATATGTTTAGGAGGTACTGCTTTAGGCTCTTCAGCATATTGCGGGGCATGAATTTTAATATCAATTTTGCAGTTAATTAGGCAAAATTAACTTTGCCTGGACACTGGAACCTTAAACATTTGCTTGATTTCTTCACTTAACCAGAACAGTTCCACTTTATCTCCACAAGACTCTTTTCTTTAGCTATTTTTTATGCCAGCTCGAGGAATCTCCGCTCTTAGAAAATAGGAAGCAATCCCATGCTTGTGAACATGTTGGCCTTTTGTGAAGAATTCCCACGGTCTCAGAAGATGACGCAAGAGGCAGAGGGCACTGTTCAGTGCTAATGATGTTCAGGCTGCCCTATTAAGAAGATCTGTAGAACAGTTAAATTTATCTGGAAGTTCCAGTACAGCCTCTACCTTCTGTAGGGAGCCTTAGCGACAGTCCCTGACAACTTCATCTGAAGTATGAACCCCAGTTTTACAAGAGCTGGATGTGAGCTAGCTATTGGAAAAAACCACATTAAAATACACTCTAAGATATGTAAAAGATATATCTGAATAAGAAAACCTAAAAGGCATGCCACTGGAAAAGGTTGTATTGGTGGAACCAAAGATAATAGTGGTGCCCAAAGGACACAATTACAAGGAGGTAATAGTTCTTCTCAGCTGAAAGAGATTTGATGAAGCTCAAGAACAGGTGCAGTGCTGTCATCCTCTTGATTACAGAGAAGCCATACCGGTACCTCTTCTCAAGACATATTGAGCTGAGCACAGAGTTGTTTTAATGTTCCTATATGGCTTGTTGACGAGAATTTCTTTAAAGAAATTCAGACTGGAAAACAGGCAGAACAGGTATGTGTCTGGAGGTATGTGACCATATAAAGCTACCCCTGCATTCCCTCCTCATGAACCATCTTTCCCCAAGCTTCATTTTGTCCATTTTCATAATTTAAGCCCATCTAAGTGAAAGTAAAAAGTCCAAATTAGTGAGTAGTAACAAGCAATGAGCAAATTTTCTGTTACTGAGCAGCATTACACTACTGTACATACTAAACAGAAGAGGCAGGCAGTGAAATATGATGCTAGACTAAAAAGAAATCAGAGAGTTCCCTGCAGTAATATGTCATGAGTAGTAATTATGCCATAAAATGAAAATGTTTATTTTCAGTCCAATTCTTTTATTAAAATAAATCCTGTGGAGGGAATTTACCTACAGAAGTTATTTTTCTATGTATGCAGCAAATCTTTCTAATTATGCAGTTAGTCCTGGGAAAACTAGCTACCAGTGAAATGAAATGATATGTTGGTAAAAACAAACTTTTCTAAAAGATAAGTGATTACTGACAGTTTAATTCTGTAATTCCTTCTTAGACTTCTAATTTCAGTTTGTTTCTGTATTTCACAAGGAAATTGTTGTGATACTTTTGAAAACAACTTGATAATATATGTACTTGATCACAAAAAGCATATTCTGAGCAGAGTGCTAATACATAAAGCTCTCCATAAAAAGATACGGAAATAATATGAAAATTGCACATCTGGATAATACTGAAAAAACACAAATTTTGACTGTGAATAGATTGTTCTTCACAGGAGAGATCAGGTATAGCTTTATACTTTAGAAACTGAGTGAAGGTATCAGGTGCTGTGGAGTTAGTTTTGCTAGAAGCCCTAAAATAGACAATCAATCAGGTCTTCAAGTTCTGGGTGCCAGATTTTTTTTCATAAAGAGGGAGACCTCTTTTCCCCATCTGGAAAACGTAAAAGATGCCCTATGAGAGCCATATTTTCCAGGGACAGTAACAGGGCACTTCTGACCCTGGGTACTAATTAACAAGACTTATTGTCTGTTTCTGCAGTGTGAAGATTCTTCACTTACACATTACTGAGCTGTCTGGATCTGCAAATCACACTGAACCTGGGCCCTTCAAAATATTTTTAATATGGTTTTGTAAAATACTGAGATTATTTTTTATTTCCATGAAATAATGGCAAGTACAAACCAGCATTTTATTTTTATTTTTTTAAGACTAAACAAAAAAAAAAAAAAAAAAGAAAAGGGAAAATCTATGAACTTTTGAAATCTACATGACAGGCATTAAAAACCAGAAAAGAACAAGCTGGAGAAGACAGCGTTCATGTCCCCTTATACACCTACTTGTAACAAACAAAATGCTACTCAAAACCAAAATCACTGTTCTTAGATTTTCTCTTGCTTTTTTCCCTGCATAGATGTATTCCTTTATTCCATCTAATACTAACAAGTAATTTTTTATTCAAGAAAACAGCATGTTACCATCTTCTTTACGTTCTTTCCTGTTGTCTTGGACTCATTCAATTATTGCAGAATGGTTTATCTGTGTTTTTAAAAAATGTGTATAAACCTTAGAAGTTTTAAGGTACTTATATAAGTGCCTTATAAGTTTTGATTTCTTAGACAGCTTAGATATATACGGACAAGATATCAGCTGTTCAGTCTCTCCCAAAACATGTTCTTTCCTTCTAAGCTTCACATCCATTTCCAGCACCTTCTAAATAAAAATAGCTTGAGGGATAAATAGCCCGGACAATCAGAAAACAGGAGGGGACACAGGCCAAGGCAGACAGTAGTGCAAGTCATGCACGTGGTGGTGTGATGAGGACAACCTTCTGCTACAGATGCTCAGAAAGTCCCCACAGGTCTAAAGCTGACTGAGTCCCCAAACATTCATTGCTTCTATTAGACAGCATTCAGGCCTTTCTATAACATTTTTCCCAGCTTTGCTTACAGTGATGAGCAAATATATCATGATCTTTTGCTGAGCTACTTGTGTATACTCAGCTGGAGTTTGATTCTTGCTTCTGTGCACTGCCTGTTAATCATAACTGAATTCAAGCTTGAGGTGTATTATATGATATATCTTCATTGGCATTCTAGTGTTTTCATATTGCATTGACTTGTAAAGAGTGATGTTTATATCTATTAACTCCTAAAATCATGATGTAGATGAAAGACAATGTCCTAGCAAAGGCAGACACTTCACATGTGAGACTGTCTTCCTTTCTGTCTTGCTTCTCATTTCTCTGAAGTTCAGTCAAGGGAAAAAGAATCCAGTTAAATCAGGCCAAGCAGGAAGGTTTTCTGAATAATCTTACCAGTCAGCGAAAATTAGCAGCTTAAATATTCTCAAAAATAATTCTCTGGGTCAAAGAAATGATTTAAAGATGTGGGCTTTGCATACTCAGGATTTGTCTTTCACCATGCTGGAAGTGGTCCACTGCACGTGGAAGGTAAGGTCAAGAAAGAAGGTTAAACAGACCTTTAAACATCCTTTTCAACCCAAACCATTCTATGATTCTATGAACATGGATAAGGCAGAATTTAGATTTTTGTCAAGCTACCATGTCATAGCAGACTTATAAATAGCTAAAAGAGGCCTCAAACTTTTATTCAGCTCAAACTGCACCTGTACTTCTGTGTTCTGAGTCACAAATCTGCTAGTTTCTAAATTTGAGGGTACTAAATCACTTTGACTATCCTTCACTTCCTAATGCTTGCTCATCCACCAAAGGAAAAAACACTGTGATTAATAGTCCCTACCTGTGAATCAGATTTTTCTGTTCAGCTGTGAGATAGTTATGGAAAAAAGAAAGCAGATGAATCACAGGACATGTAGTTGGTGTCTGAGAGTTCAAAAGTCTCTCTGGAACCATTCGGTAGCAGGCAAGTTCCTTGGCGAAGATGTGGATGGTAAACTGTTTTCTCACCTAAGGTATATGGCTGAACTCAAAGGAGATACGATATTCTTGACTGAATTACATACTTTATCCAAATGTCATTATTCGTTTTTGCATTTTAATGGAACAGTTAACTCTGTATTTGCTATGAATTTTGTACAGTTCATACCACAATGTATGTTACATACCACAGATGAAGGCTCTAGATTCTAAAGCAATGACAATAAAATAAAAAAAATGTTTGCAAAAGTAGAGTAAGCAGAATCTGGAATTTAGTTTGCCTCTTCAACATTTTTTTATTCTTTCAAGACAGTATAATTCATTCATTCCTGAAGACAAGACAACTAATCTGAAACATGACATTTGCAACATTAATCCTAATTTTATATGTTGTCACAGCTGATGACTACTAATATATAAATTAATGCAAATGTTATGTTTTAGCATTGGTGAACATACTGCACTAAATTCTGCAGCTAGATGAGTTCTCTTTAGGGAGGTGGGAATGAGATTTGAACTCAAGTACTAAAGTTTCAATTCAATGGCTTCATATGTGTTGGCAAAATATTACTCCTGTCCTTCATTTTGTCAGCCAAGTCAGACAAAAGAGATAACTACCATTCATACAATAGCATTAGCTTCAGCGGCAGTATTGAGTCTTACTCCTGTCCCTGATGTTAACCAAACCCGTAGAAAGTTAAAAACTTTGAAGCATTTAGAGTTTCATATGTACATGCAGCAGTGATGCTACATAGGCCATATTTTTGTAGGAAATAAAAATAAAACCAGTAAATTCAACTTTATATGAATGAGACACCAAGCATCCTTTGAAAGAAGACTATCTGTTTAATAATATAGCATTCCCTCATAGTCATATCTACAGACATTATTCTAGATACAGTATCACTGGTATCAGAAACAGAAGATCTGTCATTTTCCTGGTCTATAATGATGTCTCTGATTATGAAGATTGCATCAATATTTCTGCCTCTCATGTTTTTGGTTTTGGGTGCTTTTTTTTCCTTACTCCATAGCTCAGTTTAACATAAAATTTTTCCAAGACATATTAACTCATGGGTTTTTTCAGACTGAATCCCAATTTTAGTGTCATTCACAATGTTAATCATTGAAAAAAAAACTCTTTAGCTTTCTTCTGATTCTTTAGCATATGAAGTAGAATGAACATGGATTAAAAAGTTATCTATAACTGGACACAACAAGTATCGTTTTATATAGAACCAAACCAACTTTTCAAGTGAGGTTCTGTGAAGCTGTGAATATACGAGCTCTATTAAAGTGCAGTTATGTAGCATCTATTCTATTCTTTAATCCAATATAATTCTTTGCCTTGGGTTCAGGAATGTTTATAGGATACACTGAAATGGCTGTGCTACCCTTGCGGAAAAAGTGACATTAATATGTAAAGACACAGAGCAGACAATAAATAAGTAAATTGTGAGATAAGTTACTATATTGTTTGGATGAGAAAGAATGTTAGATGCAATCTTCCAAGTGGAGAAACTTTCTAAACACATCATTTGAGGTAGAAATGAAAGTAGATTCCAGTCTCTCCAGTGTTCTTTATAAATCATAAGGAGTATGCAAGCAGGCAGAGGGTCTCACTGTACCTCTCTGGTGACTTTTGCATATACCATTTGCTTTTGGATAATTGGCAGTTATAACTGCCTCTAAGACTCTACGTACACGTAGATAGATTTATTAATGGGGAGTTTGGGAATTACGGATTTCCCCCTCCTTTACTCTCACTATGTCACATATATGTTGAAGATATTTTTCATATTTTCTTAGGAGATTAAAACCTACTTAAAGGTTGACTTTTCTTGAAGATCAATTTTATTGTGCAATTATATTTCCACATTAATCCAAGTGCCACATGTAATCCAAGGATACTGTCCCTTTTTATTTTTCCTTTCCCTTTTGTCTTGTGTGTCTAAGGTTCATCCCTGCAGAATTTACAGAAATGAAGGGGAAATTTGAGTCTCAACCTTTCAACTTTGTGACTTCTCTTTCTCTTAGAAAAGAAAGGAATTTTATTTAGAAGGTATGCTACATTGGAAAAGCACAGAACTAAAGACTGACACAGAAAATAATTTATACTGTAGTTCTAAGAATGTCCTTGAAACTCTGCTACAAAAACAAAGCAATGTTTTATGTTCATACCAACTGCATCAAGACATCTCATAGGAGCACTGAGAAAAGAAAATTTACTATATGTGAAATAAGTCCCATATAAAAGTGTTGAAAACCGTGTGAAACAATTCTAAATGTTTTAATTTTATTTTTTAGAGAAAACTTATCCTCATGTACCTGGCTTTCAACACCCGCCTCCCACTTGATCTCTTAACGAGGTGAATAGTGAGTGTTCTCACAGCTACTATAGCAGAAAAAATAGTGATTCCTGAAATTTAATCCTGTTTTATCAAGTATTTTTATGAGATATTGCTTTTTGACCAATTATGCATTATTCATTATTTTCCATTTGCTATTCATCAATATTTTATTAAAATTTTCAGTCATCATATTAGGGAGCAGAAACAATAAATAAAAAATGCATGTGGGAATCAGTATTCACATCTGACTGATTAATGAATAATGAAGGAAGGAAGCCTTCTAAAAATCACCAATGCCTGTTAAAGAACATTCCTAAAATTATTGCTTTTCTTCTCTGAAAATCTCCCTTTCATCAAGCCAAAGTTAGGTTTTAACCAATCTGATAACCAGAAGGAAAGTATATCTGTAATAGGTACTTTAAACATTGTACAGAATATAAATAATATAATACTACATTTCATTATTCATAAAACCACATAAAAAGTTCTGAAATTATTCTTGGAATAATATAACTTATTTTTAGTGTGGTCTGTCCTTTCTGAACCTTCACATTAGCCTATCCCAGACCCCTGGAGGGGAAATACCTCTCATTCATATAGCCTTTTATTTGTACAGAACATTCCTCAGATTTGTTTAATAATCATGCTGTTTGATGAGGGCAAAAGGAAGTGTAATTAGCTCAACTCCTTATGCAGCACATGCCAATACACTCTTCAACTCTATAATAAAATAAAGTCACTGGAAAAATGTTCCTAACCTATTCCTTGCATTTAAACTGCCTACCAAATACCATATCACTGCACTGAGGAAATATATAAGAATAAAATACTCCTAGCTGAAAGCTCTCTCAGTGGAAACTTGATTTCTTCTATTTTTAAAAACTGAAAGCAAGACCAGCACTCAAAGTTGGATGTACAACAGACAACTGCCAACTATGTATAACTCGTGAACTGAATATCTGCAACATTGGTCAGGATTTCCTGAGTGATTTTGTTTAGAATGTATTAGAATATCTCTTTGCAATACTTAAATCTATGGAGTGGCTGCAAAAATTTGAAAGTTAAGATCAGGCTTTTTAGAATTGCTCAGACAATTCACCTGGGCACTCAGATGATCTCTGCGCAAACTTAACTGTCTACATGGAGAATGTTGAAACCAAGGCTGTGGTTTGCTTCTGTTCTTTCTACACACATATCTGTAGACTAGTCTAGCATCTGTATTTGCAGCTAGTAAAATAACAGTTAGAGACTCAAATATTTCCAGGAGAGAAAGTAAAACTTTCCTGGAAATAGAATTGCAAGCATCTAGAAACAAACTTAAAAATTTAGAAGAGTACATTTACAAGACAATTGAAATTATACAACTGGTTGCTTGGGCTTGGAGATCTGCTCTGGTGAGAGCGAACCTACCTCTTACCGTAAAGAACTTGCCATGGTGAATTACTATGAGTTTTTTCATTCAAGCAGTTGTTGCAATCAAAAGACAGGTCTTCTAACTGGATGAAAGTGACTTCTGAGCACAGATTCCATCTCTTAGAACATTGTTAAGGGTCAAGGGACCAAGGTACCCACTCCTCGATTTACCTTAATGGAATCCCTCTGTCCTGATAGAGACAGGCAGGGATTTAATAGGGAAAGGAAGAAATTCACACCTCGGTCTGCTCGGATAACTGAAACAAACTTTAATATATAATGAAGCCACACAACTATATTCTATATGTATATGATTACCAACCAAAAGGGAAAGGGGAGGGGGGGGGATGAAAAAAAAAAGGGAAAAAAAACCCCAAAGTAGTAAGTAGCGAATGTTTATACACAAACTGTCCTTTTCAAGGCCAAAGCTCTAGCCAGCTCTCTGGGCAGGCGGCCAAGAACGAGATAAGAGTGGAAAAAACTTTGGTTCGCTCTGCGATCCCAGCGAGGAGCAGAAAGGTTCTTTCACTGCGGCAGGCTGCTTCAGGGCGAGAAAGGGGGAGCCACGGATAGCCTTTGGGCAG
>NW_010411259.1:0-3728 GCF_000710305.1 Buceros rhinoceros silvestris | reverse complement strand
GCTCTCTGATGCAGGGGAGGAAGTTGAGAGAGAGAAGTTCCTCCCTGCGTGCTGCTTTATAACCTTAACACGTAACAGTGCATCTGACTCTCTTAACCAATTAAATGCGGGGTCATCACGCTTGCATGTAATAATTATATTGGACCAGAACTCAAAACAAGGAAGTTTCAGCTCAAACCAGGAAGTTTAGCTCAAACCGGGACAAACATGGACTAGAAGACCCTATGTTTTAGGCTTTCTACCCCAAATGCAGTGTCATGATGAGATCACTGAGCCTTTTTCCACTGGCATTAAAAGTGGATTATGGCAGGTGAAAATGATGACATGTAGCTAAGGAGAACTTCAATGTGTTAATGCTCAAGGACAACACAGTAAGTAATTTGGAGAGATGATGATGTTTCTGTTGAAGATAATGTGTTACTACTCCTTGGTAATTCATTTTAGTGTAACCAATTTAGATCTGCTCACAGTGATTTCATGGCTACAGCTCTACGCAAACTCATTTTCTTTCTTGATATTTTCACTGTGAGGAAAAGTATGTGGGGTATTTGCAGAGGAGCTGAACAAAGGATATATATTTAAGAATCAATTAGCTTTCTACGCCAGTGTAAGTTGGCCAATTAATTTGATGAATACTTTTACCTGTCTGAGAGTATAATAATTTTCCTGGTTAGAAATTTTCAGCAAAATCCTGCATATCATTATGATACTGTTAAATCAAATGGGATAATAACAGTAAAACAAGTATTTATTTATATTATGAATATCATAACAAAGAAAGTATCTGTACCATGAACAATTTTGAGAGATTCTGGGCATTTTTAAAATTTTTATTTGAATAAATTCTTCTTTATAGAATATTTCTAAAAAATCATGCCCTTAGTTTAATCAAAATTACACCTCTTTCATACTTAATGAGAATTAGAAAATTATGAAATGCCTTTACTACATTACTTAATGCCTGACATAAACTATTTTTCATTAAAATGTTGAAAATTAGTACCCGGCCTATTCATGTGTAACCCTACTCAGCCTACTGAATCAGACCTGAAATCTCTCATTGTGTTACAAAATTATTTTAGTGTAAATTTTTTGTATTTTGATTACTTGTTATTTTAACTGCAGCTATATTTCTTAAAAGTGAAGAAAAAACTGGTAGCAGACTATGAATAAAAGAAAGCTAATGAATTGTCACAGAGGCTAATACCTCAGGTTGCTATGAAGTTGTGCAAATGTTCATCTTATTTTTGTGACTCCAGAGTACTTCCATAATTTCTCATTCTAGTAAAATAAGCATAGCATTTTTTTGTTACATAATGTTTTTCTTGTAAATGTGCTATTTGTCACCCACTTCCAACTTTAGAAAAAAAAAAGTCACAGGTATTTAAAGATAACAAGAAATACCAATATCGATTATAACACCTAAATAATACAGCTGGGAAAATGGAATATGGCACCTAGGAAGCACTCAAATGGCCTGACCACTGTCATGAAACCATTCACCTGAACACTTTCATATTTTCTTCCTTCCTGTTCTTTGATAGTAACACTTGTTTGAAGATCATAGTGAAAGCTCTAAACAGGAATTCGTTTGCAATCTTGGTGTTGCTATGCAGTTTAGCAGACTCTAAAAGAACTGAACTTCAGAGAGTTATAGATTGAGAATGGAGGTTGCAAGACATGGTACAGATTCATTTGGGCCCCAAAAAATTACAATTCCCAAAGTACAGAAGCTAAAGAGCTTAACTTCAAAGTTTATTAAGAGAGAAATATAAATATAGTTGTCCACCTCTCCAGCATCTGTCCTTATTCATCCTTCAGTGATTCAAACCCAAAACATCACTTTTCTAAGCTCTGCTGCTGCTTTTTGGGGTGATATATCTGTTGCGACATCTACTTATGACAATTTCATACTTTTACTAGGTATTAAATATAAAAGCAAAATATGTGAAATATTTTCCATATCTTTAGGATATTGCCATGATGACATCACATCTCTGGTGTTTTTGGTTTTTTGGGTTTTTTTTTTTTTTGCATTACCATAGTAGAAACATACCCATGGAGGGTGAACAGGGAAACTGGGGAAATTTACCATTATCACAGAATTCCCAGAATCCTTCTTGAAGGCTACCACGCTCTCTGAGCAAACTACTTCTTAATAATGATTTTGAATATGTGATGCTAAAAGCATAGCAATGGGGGAACGGGATAGGAGGAAGAAACTGTTTTGTGCCAGATAATCACCTAACTTAGATCTGATCCAGACTGCTGAAAACTTACAGTTTAGTGACAATATTGTTACTGAGCCATGTGTACATTCCACTGTGGGACACAGCAATCACATTTCCTCTATCATCTCCTATTTCCCCTACTTTGCCTAATCCAGTGCCATGTACTTTGCTACAGTTCAGCATAATCCAAGATTCAGTAAACTTCATGTAGCTTAAGTCTCTGCCTGCTCAATGTGAGGTGGAGCTCATAAATATGTTGAAGTGTATATTTGTCAGCAAAGTTTGTGGATAGTAATTATGGTGCTCAACAAAACATAATGGCAAATTTAAAAAAAAAAATTGTATCCTTAAGTATTTTCTAACTGTTTTCATTATTGCTTGCAGGAATTCTTTAAAAAAGCATTAAAACATGTTTTTATTAATTCAAGATATCATTTTCAGGAAAACATTTTGTTTTTTCCTCTTGGCTATTCAGGTTATGAACAATACAATGATTCTTAGCTATCACATGAACATTTTAAAAAATCTTAGATAGTTGGATACTCTTGCGTTATTTTTAGGGATTATTAAAATATGTAACATTCTGACATTAATTTGTCACCAAGAAACAAGATCAGGAAAAATGAAACATGATTAACCAGCTAGATTTACTCAGAAAATTTTCCTAAGGCAGAGGAATAGTTAACAAAGAGTTTTCTTTCCCCTTTTCCCTCTTCTAGAAAAAGGAATCATCTGTCAGAAAGAGGAACGAGGAGAATAGTATACACTACTACCTTTGGCACTTCTTTAACACTATTGGTTAGGTGAAGATAGGCATTAAATATTGAGTGGATTTTTGTAAGTTCTCAGAAGTGTCACTTAGAAATACTGTGGCATTGAGGTAAATGTATTTATGTATTTTTTCAAACCATACACGGTCCTTTACAGGATCTCAGGCTTACAGAGTTATCAATATGTCCCATGTAAAATGATGCCAGTCTGTGTCAGATCCTCTCTGTGCATGTAAGCAGAACAAGCCAGGAGTGCAAGGTCATGTGCAACCTGCATGGGAACATGTACCAGAGTCTGACTTGGCACTCTCATTCCTTGGCTTCCCCCTTGAGCTCAAGTCACGACTGCATTTTTGAAAGCATTGCATCCTACATCTTAGTCTTTTTTCTCTCTCAGTCAGTGAGAGGGAATGTAAAGCCATACACTTAGAGAACTGTGGCAACTTGTTGTGATACAGGGCACTCGACCTCTGCCGTCGAGGGTCATTTATACACTTTCTCTAACGTAGAGGATGCAAAATGGCACTCTATTACGTAATGAACAGGGTTATATAATCTCCCAAGAAGCCTTGCCCATCGTGGGTGGTTACTGCATTCCTGTAACGTAAGCACGTAATCTTCCGACCACCCACACTGCCACCCAGTGTTCTGCAACATCTCCCCCTCCCCATGATTAGTTAAAGGCACATAAACCGTGTGACTCTGTCTGTGATCACTTCCGTTAACA
>NW_010411258.1:57527-58561 GCF_000710305.1 Buceros rhinoceros silvestris | reverse complement strand
GGAAGTCTAGCCCAAACCGGGACAAGTGTTTTAGCGTAGTTTCTGTTACTGGTAATAGATTAATTTTTGGTAAGCTTTTGGTTACAGGTTCTAGGTTTTGTCTTTATGTTTATATTATGACCACTACTTTTGGCAGGGCATATACACCAGCAAAATAACTCTTCATACTTAGCTTATTCTCTTGACGTTATTTAAACGTATCCAGAAATTGAGGAGGAAAAACCCAATACAATCTTTAAAAGAAGAACCTGAAACACTTGAAGACACCCATATCACTGGACCTGCCTTCCTTCAGCTGGCCGATGAAGGTGGTGCTTTCAGCATTTCCTTCCTTTGGATTTGGCAGTAAATGCTGTGGATACAGGTATAAGACTGAAGGAAAATCTGGCACGTCAGACAGTAAATGGAACGTGGGTGTACGACATGCATTTTCTGATGGGTTGCTTAGCAAAGCTTTGGTGTTTTCCCTGGTTGCCAGGGGACAATACCCAAGGATTCTGCGGGGGGAAGTGTGTGTGTTTATGCTACAGCTCAGTGTGCTGTTCCTGGCTGTATTTCTCACCCTCGTTTTCTGAGTACCCCAGTTGTTTCTCGGTTCACTCTGACTGCGTCAGTTGGAATACGTAAGGGTGATTTATCTCAGTGAGATAAATAGGTTGCTATTTTCCCATCTATTTCCCTTCCTATTTTCCATTCTGCAGATGGAGCAGATGAACTAAAATAAAATTCTTTCCTGTTTGTATGGTGGTTCTTTAGGAGGTGGTAATGAAGATTGTTGTGAAGTAACCACTCGGGACTGCAGAGAAGGTCTGTTGCCAAAGGCCCTGTGCATCACGACATTGAATTGGATATATTAACTGTTCCTTTGAACTGCTCAGTGTAGTTCTGTATTCTGTAACATCTACATGTAGGTATGATTAACAGGGCAGCCCAACGCAATTACAGCATTTCATGGCCATATTTTTACTGTGGGATTTTTACGTTTCTATTGCTGTGCCACTGTCAAGGAAAGACACCACTTATGCGGCAGGGAA
>NW_010411258.1:37509-57436 GCF_000710305.1 Buceros rhinoceros silvestris | reverse complement strand
AGGAAGGGTGAACATAACCCGTAACTCATCTTCAGGCTCTTCCCAGGGCTCACCCCGTGATGAAGAGCATTCATTGTTGCTCTGAGAGGATGGACAGAATACTTACTGTGTTCGCAAGCAGATGAGCAGTTCTCTGAGCAAAACTGGGTTTAGCAAGAAGAATTCAAATAGGGCTTTTGAAGAGTTTCACTTAAGCCCGAATGGAATTTTCTAGCTAGTGGGAGTAGAACTGCGGTTGTTCTGACCGTGCTGAGATGAATTGCACAATGTGAGTAGGATTAAATGCTACAAGGACAAATCTCAGTCTTCATGCGCCTAGTTGTTACTCCCTGTTGAGCTGAGGCATTTGATTACCTATCTGCAGTTCTATTAAAAGTGCGGTTTTTTTTCCCCTTTCCCCTTGCAGATGTTTTATTTGGAAGGGAACACTTTGATTCACAACTTCTTACCTCACTTTTTTTTTAAGAGCTAGATAGGTCTGCTTTAATGGTTACTTTCTAAGACGAAGGAATGTACAGAATGTTTTTGATTAACAAGGGAGGTAATGGGGAGGTAATGTTTTAAGTATGAAACGAAAACACAACCTCCCTTTCGCCTCCCCCTCCCCCTTCCAAAGACCTGTAATCTCTTCAGAAGGATCTAAATTTGCGTTACCTTGTGTCCTCTCATACTGTGGCATTGACAGAGTGTTTGTTTAGTGTTAAATGTTCTGGGCTGAATGCTCTGACGGAGTAAAACGGGTACTGCTGTATTGACTTGGGTATTTTTCACTAATGGAAGTCTAGCCCTGTTTAGGAGTGTGACTTCTTAAAAAGTTTTTAAAAAATTAGCTTTAAAATGTCAAACAATGTAAGGTTTTTTTAAAACTCTTGGGCTCTATGTGCCCTGTCTTCCACTTGACAAAACTGGTTTTAATTCTTAGTGAAATTTCCCCTTTAAAACTTTGTCAGATAGACAAATTTCAAAGCAGTGTTGCTTCTCAGTTTATTAGGTTGCAAGTCATTGAAGAAACTCACTGTCTGAGGACAATTTAAATAGAAATGTGAACATCTGTCCGTCCGTTGTGAGATAGACGCTACTTCCTTGTGCAGAATTTTGTAACTTGCATCTTTCTGTAAAATGGAGCCACTAAATTCCAGAAACCCCTGAGGCTGTTTCAGCTGGGCACCAGGGTAGGTGGCAGTGGGATGCACTAGTCTTCTGTAGCTGTTCTTTTCACCCTCCTGCACCTCTCCAGCCACCACTCCAAACGGATACAATGCAGTTTTGGTTTTACACTCAAGTGAGCTTCTCCTTAACACACCAGGACAATTACTGTGACTTAGTTAATGGCAGACACTAAGATGCAAGGAAAACAAGCTCAAATAAATTTGGTATTTAAATCCCTCTGCAAGAAGTGATGCAGGCTGCTGGCCCTGATTTCTTTCAGTCTTAGGGGGAAAAGCAAAAAAAAGAATCCTAGGGCCCATTATCCCACATAAGTCTTTAGTCCATACATGTGGTTTTATTCAGTGTTTTCTTGACTATTGGCTGATCTTTTTTAAAGCTTAACAGATCCCAGTCCAGACTCATATGCAGATTACAGAAGCTTTTTCTTAAAATTTAAAAGCAAAACACAGGTTTCTATTGTGAAAGATCAGACTCCTCTGTTGAAGCCTCAGAGGTTCAATGTGTAACGTAGAGATTCTGTAAATTGTTCTCTACAAAATGCTGTTCAGAGATTAAGTATTGGCAGAGATCAGCAAGCTTAGAAAGCCATTTAAAAAACACTGTTACTCAAAATAAAAATACAAATTTCTAACAGAAATACAAAGTTGAATTTTAAACTCCTACAATTGATTTTGGTTTGCAGCTTTTGTTGGCCAAAGGGAATCACAATCTATCCTTTAAAAATATTTGCTGGAAATTTAAAAATAGACCTTCAGTTGCACTCTGCTTGAACCTGGTACAAAGGACTCATTGTTTTCATTAGTTTTCTGATTAGTAAAACATTCAAGATCTTTCCCATGTAACGAAGCAACCTCGTGATGTTACATAGTACTGTATCCCCCAAGTACGGTTTTCAATTGCCAGACATACTTAAGATATTTACATTACTCTGCTGTCTTTGACTGATTTGCCTCTGGTTCTTTGATTCTTTCCTACCACAGTGCAAACTGTCATTCTGATGCAGCTTTGCCTGGGTTGTTTTTTCCCCACTTATGTTCACCAATTCCTTGCATGTTCCTTTCAGTCTTCGTTACTCAGTTTACTTCAGTACAGATAAGGGGAAGTATTATTGCCATAATTCACATATTTTGCTTTTGAACAACAAATCCAGTGATGTAAAGCTGCATATGTCATGCATATGTTAAAACCTGCACGTACTAATGTTGCAAATCATGGAGTTCTATGTTTTAGCCAATTTGGAAAGTGATTATTGAATAAGCGAGATTGATCGAGGTTTATTTTAGCTTCTTAGGAAATGGAGCACCCAGCCCTGACTTCTGGGGTTCTCTAGGAGTCACAGTTGTGTCTTTTTTTTTTTTTTTTTTTTTTATAAATCTGTAAGAGCTTGCTTCTTGAGGAAACATCTTCAGGAAGAAGAGCCAAGAATGGTGGTATTAGTATTCTAGAGGGTGGTGTGAGTAAGTATTCACTGATCAGTAACGTTACCTGTGTATGGGTTGCTCTTTTGAAAAGGTTAATCTTCGTTGCCCAGTGTCTGTTGGGTTTATTGCTCTGTGTTGTGTTTGATAATGTTAAATTATATCTGGTCTGTCACGTGCCTGATTCCATTCTGTAGGAGCCCTGTGACAAAGCTGGTAGAGGCTTCATGGGAATTGGGTCTGGGGCAAGATGGAGTAATAGAGAAACAAAAGTCAAAAGTAAAACCTGAAGTGCCTGTGAGACTTTGAAACAGGTTTAAAACCTGACACTGAATAAAGAGCCCAAGAGATGAGGGAGTGAGGGAGTTCTGAAAACAGGGTACCTTCCATTTGTGTGGGAAGAGCCCGATGGAAGTCATTCATGTCTACCTTGTTAAAATTGCTGTTTATATAAGCTGTTTAAATGCAGTTTCCCTGATTATTGTTTTGTTTCACACATGTATAGTTGCGTATGCGGGTTTAGCACATCATCCTGTCTCTGACTTGAAAGCAGCCGTCTGACTGCAGGCTAAACACTGGTGTCCTTTGGCAAGTGGCCAGACAAGAGAGCTGAAGAGTTGTGCCAAGTGTGCTTCCGCTGCCTTTCTCCTGTTCTGCCTTGGTTTTAGTGTGGTGGGCACCAGTAGGAGAATTAAATGTGAAAACTTGCCCATTTTCAACTCTCATTTCTGTAAGACTGGGAATCTTAGCAGGGGTCTGATAAACAAAAGTTTTCCTGGAAATGCATTTCATTCTAGATGAGGAGAACTACATGTGTTGCAGTGTTGTTGTATTGAAAGAGCTGCTCTTGATTACGGTTGTTTATAAAAGCATCTCCCTGTGTTTCCATATCACATGCGCATCTTCTCAGTCTTTGGTCTCTGTTTTGATCATTTGTCTTGTCTTTTTTTTTAATCTATTGTCCAGTTGGTAGAACTGTGCAGTAACTGTCTACAGTAATGTGTTATTTGGAAGCTTGTGGTACGCGGAGCAGGCTCTGACCCTTTGGGTCTGACAGTAAGGTTTGATTTTGAAGATTGCTCTCTTTCCGTTCTTATTCCCAGTCAGCTGAAGCTTTCAAAGTCATCACAAGGTGCTGGGACTTGATCTCTGCATTGAGCTTCCCTTCCATGGAGTTCAAAATAGTGATACGGTTGCTAA
The DNA here is from genome assembly GCF_000710305.1 of Buceros rhinoceros silvestris. NCBI lineage: Eukaryota > Metazoa > Chordata > Aves > Bucerotiformes > Bucerotidae > Buceros > Buceros rhinoceros. Next base: position 53,648 of record NW_010411258.1, on the reverse strand, counting down.
GACAGAAAGCAGTTTGTCTACATTCTTTGTTGTGTGGTTTTCTTGACTGTTTTGGTAGTAAGTGGCGCGTGTTTCTTTCCGTCATGCTGCAGTTGTGAAACATCGTAGGAACTTCTCTCGAATTACCGAAGATGAAATATGGTTGTGAATGAAAATTTTTCTTTTATGTGACCCTGACTTGAGCAGTTGTTTTTTCTGTGAATCAAAAACTGATGAAAGGAGGCTCTGACCTCTTACAACTTCAACAAAGAGTTAAGTAAACCTAGAGGTTACCTACCTGGAGATAGTTTTTGACACTGCGTGATGGGAATGCAAGAAAAGAGATGCCATTTAAATTGTGTCAGCAAGTCTCCATTTGAAGAGGACATACTTCTGTTGGTCTCAAGTTTACACACAGTATTAGTAACAGTTTTAATAGGCTTAACTTGCTGGAGATCTTAATTTGTTGACTGGCTGAACCACAACCATTCAAGTTTTTGTTGTTGATTCAGCTTGGTATCAGTTGGCCCCTTTTTCCAGTAACCTCGGTCTTGGTGACAAGAAGAGAGAACTGTCTGTAATTTCTCCCTAGAAGGCCCTTGGAAACGTATGGAGAAACAACTCCTGGCGTGGCTTGTGGGCAGCTTTCACAAATAAAAGTCTGTGTGCTTTGCCTACATAGTTCCTGCAGTATTTACAGCTACTCTGATTGGTTAAGGGCTTGTGTGGAAAATACTGCCCTTAGGAAAACTTAAGGTTTTATCTTAACTGCCCAAGTTGGAAGAATGAAATACTTAATATATAAAGAGACTAGAAGTTTGGGCAACTATTAACTTCACTGAAAAGGAGACCTAAGAATTTAGAGGTTTCTTATTGCATAAATAACCTGAAATTAAACTTGGTCTGATTCTGTCCGTGGTTGTGTTCACATATTTGCTGGGCTACATTCATGTGTTGATCGCAGATCTAAAACCTTCGGCAAACTGTTGGTACTTTTGCAATGTTTTTCTATCTGCCAGGTAAATATTGAGATGCTGTATCAAAGCAGATTATTCTGGGTTTTTCGGTATTTAACTTACTTTAATTGCTAAGGAACACACAAATCTAATGTAATTTCACATTTTTAATTCTTGCTGTAGAACTGATAACATGACTTAAACTACATAATGGTGGGTGGAGGAAAGAGGGAAAACTCTTTCTCACGTAACTTCCCATCTCTAGAATCAGGCAGAAGCCTTTTTACAATTGTTTTCTTACCAGTGCTTTTGTTAGGACCTTCTGGAATAATGCGGTCCAGAGTTTAAAGCTACACCACTGATTTGTGTTTTATTTATTCATTCTCTTCAATCAGTTTTGCTTTTTAAAAGCCCTAGAGGCTGTCAGAATGCTTTAACGAGCGGGTAGAGATGGTTGGTTTGATTGGTAAGCGTGCCTTTCCTGCCTCGTGCTCCCTCTTCTCCCAGACCCTTCCTGTGAAGGGAATCGCCGTGAATGTGCTGGAAACACACCCGTGGTGCTGCCACGCTGTCCACAGGAACTGTGTTGTTAATAAGCAATGACATGATTAGTGATGCACAGATCGCTGTGGCAACACCCAGTAAACCTGGAAATAGATCTTTTTCTCCTTGTTAATCCTTCTTCTAACAACTGTAGGTATTACTTAATATAATGGCCGTATTTTCAGCTACAGCCATGATTTTTTCAAATTAATTCTACTCATTTGTTTCTGTGACCTTCGTATAACAGGTAACCCTTAGTTGGTTTGTTAATTTGGGTAATAGAAGGTCTGGTGTGGGGGAGTGATAAGAAGGGGAGAAGAATAAGCACATAGGAAATAACCTGCTGTTCTTTTTCTTTTTTAAAAAGAAGAGTTGAAGGTATTTTTATTTAGAGCTAGTGTTCTGTTGTTTGTAGCCAGAGCAATAAATTAGATGCTTTGATGTGTGCAGAGGAGTATGGAATCTTGGTGCCTTATGAGGGTTGGTCATAAATTACGTCAGTTAGGAGGGTTGTTCAGGATCTAAGTGTTTAAAGCTGGAACAGAGCAGTGGAAATACATTGAATCTACAGTTACACAAAGCGAAACCTTCTCAGATTTATTGACTTTTTGTTCTTGATCATGTACTGTTTGAAGAAAACATGTTTACATCCCGTGCCTCGTGCACCTAGATAAACAGTACTGAGTTCATCGGGGATACTTCTTCAGCAGTTGTTCATAGCCCCCAGGATCCCATAGAAGTGTGTCACATGAGGAGTTTGCAAGCTGCTTTGCTTGTTGCTGCTTTGAGAGATAAAATCAGGTTGGTGTACTGCATGCTTTTACATAGGACAACATTTTAGGTGTTTCTTAGATCTTAAAGTTGTCTGAAGATCAGGCTCTGGATGGTGAAGTGGCCAAGGTTGCAAGTCCTGTTCCTTTCTGCCAGTGTCATGGCAAGTCAACTGCCACCACATGAGCGAAACTACCCTCAGGGATGGCAGCATGTTAAACTGCTGCATGGGGAGTAACCAAAATAGTTTAATACCCTTAAGATACTTCTCTCCTTAAGCTGCAGGGTTTTCCTGCAAGTACAAGCTGAGGTACAGTGAGTGCTGGAGTTGTAATGATTTTTCTTGATAGGGCTGTGAGATTGCTTCCCATAACTGTTGCTAAATCCTAGATAAAATAACTATTTGAGAATACAGGTGGTGGACTCTGTTTTAAGGTGTCCACCACATGATCTTGGAGGCAGGTATAACAGTAAAGGAAAACTGGCTACACTGGGTTAGATTGTTGTTTTGTACTACTCAGCAGTTTTATTTGCATTTGTTCTTCCTCTCACTTTTTGAGAATTGATCCTGGTTTTAGGTTTATTTACAGGTAAGGGATTATATCTAGGTGGGATCCAGTAAAAATCAAAACTGCCTGTTCTTAATCTAGAGTGCTCTTACAAGTTGTGGAAAAAGTAGTGTGTATTTTGACGTTCTTCTGGCAAACTTCTTGCAGGATTCAGGAATGAAGCCAAGTGCCTTCAAAACATGAGAGATGTACACACAAGTGCCTTCAGGGTATGCAGAAGTTCAGGGATAGGTCACCAGTGGTGATTTGGCATGATATCTTGCATGTGTATGTGGAAGGAGGAGTGTTTCTGAAATGTTATCAGTACTCTTGCGGGGAGGTGGGGGGGTTCGCCTGCATCCTAGGTGAGTTCTCTCCCAACTGGGCACCTGGCTCTGCTCAGGGAGGAGGAGGTTATTGCCTCCTGATTTAGGATCCTCAAAGTGCAAGACAGAACCTAATTTGAGGGTCCCAGTTAGGCTTGTGTGTGGGGCAAGACTTGGCTGCTGAGGTTCTTGCAGAAAACAGCAATTTGGGGTGTGTGGAGAGGTGAAGATCAGACTTGTCTGTAGCAGTAGTCTCAAATACATGTGTGTTGGTGTTTGGTTTTTTTTTTTCGTTAGCTGAAAATACGTAAGAAGTGGTTCAGGAGAGGGATGAGAGGGTGGGAGGAGGTAAGGCTGTGTCTCTGGGTCATCTCCACCAGCTAGGAGGTATCAGGGCACCACTTCTGCCATACTGCATTTTACATCACCGAAACCATTCAGCCATCCACTGCTGAACTGTGTGGTACCTGTCGCAGTTTTCTGAGGCTGCGAGTGGCTAAACTGTACCTGCCTTATAAAAATCGACCCAGGCATGAATGACTGACTTTGAAAGACTTAGCCTAACCTGCTTCTAGTCAATAAAAGATTTTTATTCACTTCAACTCGGTATCCGTGCCACAGACATAATGTACAGCTGGTTAATGTGTTACTGGAGCTGAATAGTTGATTTTATATATATTCATAAATCTACAGCCAGTTAAAATCTTAATAACATTGAAGGATAAAGGGTTCTTTTTGGCCTGTGCTTCAGATGCAGTCTCGAGTCTTATCAGTTATATTTTTAATAAATAAAAGTTATATAGTTCTGAGGTACTAATGGATAATAATAGAAAAAAATTTTTCTATGTGTCTTTTACTTCCTGCCTTTTATGTTCTAAAAACCAGGGGGATATAACAGCCTAAAATTCCAGTAGACACTAGGTTGTGTTCTTAGGACAACATCTGGTTAAGAACCTAGAATGTCATAGTTTTAAGTCAAACTCATAATACATTTGAATATGATTGCTGTACAGTAAGTAACATCAAGAAAGATGGAACAGGACCATATCCTTACCTGCTTCATGGCATAGTTGCATCTTTTGCTTTTTATTGTTTTTTTTTTTTAAGGTTTATATATACACAGGAACTTGTGAAGAGAAAAGGCCTCCAGCATAGCTCTAGTGTGGCTTATGTTCCTGGGTTCATACTCTATCACTGCTGAGAAGAAAGACTGTACATTTGATTTATAAAAAATGTGTTTCAGTTTTCCTTGCACTATCCTTTATTCTGTTTTCGCCGCAATAGTGGGTTGGAGCTGGATGACAAAAAATGGGTATTTCTCCTTTCTCTAGGTGTGGGCACTCTCCAGTGTACCGTTCACGAGAGATGGCAGGTCGGGCCCTTGTTCCGTTTGTTTTGGTGAACGAAGTACCGCAGATGGTGCGCTTCCTGCTGGAGGGGCTTCCAGACTCCACCAGTCCTTGCATACGGCACAATAATATACATGGAACGCTTCTGCAAGTAAGTGTTTGGGTGTTGTTTGTTTTGTTCTGGTGGATTTTTTTTGTTGTTTTTTTTTACTCTGGGGTTTTCATTGGGGTTTTTTGGTCATACTTCACAGCCAGATAATACACAATGAGTTGTGCTGGATGCTGTCAGAACGCGTATGAAGACTGCTTTTGAGTCAGTCCTGTCAGCTGATAAATGCAGCAGACGCATTTCAACCGTCACTGGAAGGCTGAAAGCTGTAAATATATTTAAATTTCATGTAATGTTTCATCTCTGGAGATTAAAGTGCTTTGAGAGCACATATCTTTATCTAAACGTATCGACAGAGAGATCTGTGTGACTCGGCCAAAGTCACAGAGCAAATCTGAGGCAAAGCTGAACTCCAGGCACCAGTAGTATTGTAGATGTTGAGACTTGCTGTTTACTGACATATTTACACATGACTTCATTTGCTTTTCCTGCTCTGCCACCAGCTTCCTGCCAGTTCGCGGCACAAGTAGTGATAAGCGTTATACTATATTCCTCTGAAAACATTGTGAAGAACAGCTCGCTGTCAGTTGGGAATCAGGAATTTTTTCGTTCCCCATAGATCATTCCTTTGGTTTATGGCAGTCGGTTCACTGTGTTTGATTTCTAAGCCATCATGGTAATAAGTTACCCATTTTTATGGCCTGTTTTTCCTGAGCAGCCCTCCAACAGAGCCATATTGTACATGGTCGGCTCTGTTTGTCTGCCGCAGCTGGCAAGCTCGCTAGGTACTCGCTCCCACTGTAAACTGTGTGCTGGGGTTGTTTTGGTTTTTTAGCGTATGTTTTCCAGCCGATTATTTCCCTTTAAAAGCATGACCTGAGGAAACCTAGGACAGGCAAGGACTGAAGTCCCTCCAGAGCTGTAACTGTCAGCTTTACCTGTAAAGGGTTTCAGCCAGTTGAATCTGGATGTGGATGACAGTTACAGTGGAAGTTGTGGGGTGTGGGGTGATCTTGTCCAGTCCATACAGGTCCACACACCTGTATGCATGCAAGTGCTTAGACCTGTGGGCTGCTGCATCAGTGTGGAAAGGAGATCATCGCCATCATCAAATATATTTTACCTGTGCAGCCCCAGCGCGTCACAGAACTCCGCAGCCTCCTGAAGTGTTAAGAAGAGAGGGTTGTTCTGACAGAGAATGAAGTGCTCTTTCAATCCAGTGTGATTATAACCCTGGTCGTGACGGGTGGACTGGCTGTAGTGTATAAAGTCGCTGCCTTCTTTTTGAGTGGCCTAGAGAAAAAAATAATGAGGAGGGTTGGTTGTAGAAGAGCCCAGAGGTTGGTCTGTTTTGTAATCCAGTGTTGCTAACAGGAACTTATGCATAGGTGTAGAGTTTTCTTTTCCAAACCTGTGAGGCAGGAGATATTCTCGGGGCTTTAACTTGGTTTTTCATCAGTTTTGAGGAGCTACTAGGAACTACCACTGCAATTGGTACCATACCAGGGGGAGACCAGTGCTGTCAAGAGTCTGATGTTCTTCAAAAAATGCCAGCTGTACTGTAAAAGTTCATGCGAGGGAGGCGCTGGTGTTTGTACCTCAAAAACACCAAGGCCAGGTAGTTCAAGACACAGATAGTGTTCACCTCCTGTAAATGGAACAGAGAGCAAAGTACTGTGACTTTCAGGGGTTGCTGGGCGCATGGTTTCAGTTTCCTTTTTATCAGTGTGAGGTGGGTTTTGTGAAGCTGCTGCTACGGCTTAGTGAGCTGTAGGAACTTAGGTTACAGGACTATTCATTAAAGCTCTGTTTCTCTGAAGGCTCACTTGAAGAGACAGTGACACTGGCAGTGTTCGAACTGTTTGCGTTGCCCTTAAATTCTCTACTGAGTAATGGATCTTCCTATTTTATATAAAACCAGAACAAAAATCCTAATAAAAAGAGTGAGTCTGTACAAAACTCAATTAAATTAGGTTTTTCCAGCAACACAAAGCCACTATCTTGTGAAAATGGAATTCAGTAATTAATTTTGTTTGGTTGGTTGCGTTAGTTAGAAGCTGACCAAGTTCATTGCCTGTTTTTTTTTTTTTTTTTTAAATTTCAGTGTTCATAATGCTGTCAAGTCTTGCACAGGGAAGTTGGAATTCTTCAGACTTAGGGCTTATGTGGCAGTGCCAAATGTCATGAATCTTGGAGGCGTATTTCAGTTCTGTTTCAGGGTTCTGTAATCACCTCATCCGTTGCAAGGCAAATGTTAATTTATAGGAAGATTGTTCAAAAAGAGCTGAGTGCTCATCCAAACCTGGATTTCAGTGCTGAGATTGACAAGGAGTGCTTTAGACACTGGATGCAGATGCGTTGTGTTTAACTTCAGACCTCTGCGTTATGTGGAAACATGGCTTTTCTTCCCCGGCGTGACACCCGTGGCTCAGTTCTGACTGGAAGCTGCTTTGTGCATGAAAATTATTTACATTTTTGGTGCTGCTTTGTACGAGCAATCAAACAACTGCATAGAATAAAATAAACCTCTGCTGGCCTATCACATCCTCTCAGGGGAATCCTTCCTGTCGTGACTGGTTTTGGTCACTGCTGTAACTCACAGAAATTTTGCCTGCTCTGTTGGCGTCCATAGGGAGATTTCTCTCCATTCCCCCATCTTCTCACCTGAGGTCTGGCTGGTAGCTTCTCTTCTCCCCACTGCAGTCTCTCCAATTTCTGCTACTGTCACTCTTGCTGATTTATCCTGGAATTTGCTCCCTGAGCATATGCCAGTGTTTTGCATCGCAAGAGAGGACAGCATGCCCTTCTATCCAGGGGATGCACATGACCCGTTCTTAAAGGAACACAAAATATAACTGGCAAGAGACAAATGAAACGCAGGAAATTTGTTAGGCTTTGATACAGGGTTAAACGTCATGAAGGTAAAAATGGAAATTCACTGATTCAATGTTGTTTCAAGTGTCAACAGTCAGTTACTCTTCATAAATTGTTACTCTTAATATTCAAGTTTTCTCCACACTTTGAATTTTCCCTGCAAAGTTCTGTACTTTCAATTAGCTAAATTGGTATTCTAGCAGTACGCTGGTTCAAAGAAGTGGCTGGGGGCGTTTTTGTTTGTTTTTGTGCGTTCTTTATATTCATGATTTCAAACAGTTCTGTTAGGCATATGAATGCAAAGTCATGTGCAAGGAAGAAAGTGATTTATAGGTGGAAGAATGGATTTAAAGGATGGTTGGAGACTTCATTAAAGCAGCCAGAACACCCAAACAAGAACATAACCTGAGTACAGCCATACTGGCTCATGCAAAGATTTGTGAGCTGCTTCCAGCAAGGACCTCAGAAAAAGTCAGACCAACCAAGCGGCTGGAGAAACATCTGCATGTGCTGTCCTAGCTTAGAGCACTCTTGAGCCAGAGATGGAGGGACGGGATTTTGCTGAAGATAAGTACAGTACCGAGTTGTCCTGATGAAAAGCAGCAGTTCATGGTGAACCCATCAATATGTTAGGTGGTTTAATTATCCAGAAGAGTTGTAGTAAGACAGATTGTTGATGAAAGCAGAGCCTGCCTAATGAGTGCAGATGCCTTTTTTCCTCCTTCGAGAGGAGGAGGGTTTTAGCTTTGTAGCAACTTCAGGAAGGTCAAGCTTCAGGTATTTGAGATTACGATCGCACTCGTGTTTTATGAGTTTAATACTTGGGCACTTACTCAGAGAAATAAAGACAATTTAAATATGAGCAGAGAAGAATGATGCATGGAGAAGAGCTAGCAAGCAATCACAGGGCCTGCTTTATTACAGGACTGAATGGGTAATAAAAAGCCACAGGCTCCAGTGGTAGGGTGTGAGAATATGACAACAGAGGACAAATACGTTTTGAAGGTCACTCTTGGATGCTGGTCCTTGTGGCTGGGTGAGAGGTCTACTACTCCTTAGCTTGACCGAAAAAATCCTTAATGGGAATTACCAGCAGGGGGGTTGGTGACCATGCTTTTTTCCCCCCCCATTTTGTTTTGAAGACAAAGGATCTCTAGGGTCTGAGGGAATGAATGGGGAAGTAGCATATTGTTTATTTGGCTTTATTCAGTAGCACAGAAACATTGACTATGGTGATTTACATTTTATTTGGCTTGGCATTAAAGTTTAAAGTGTAGCAGTTCAGTGTTGGCTTGTAAAAACTCAATGTAGTAAACAAATGTTACATTATCTACAGATCAAAGAAATAAACCTGCTATAATTAAATGTTTTCCAGTGAAACTTCCTTCCAGCTGTTTCTGTTCCAAGCTCAGTTTTTAGTGTTCAAGATAAGCCTTACTTTTAAGTACAAAGGAAAGAAATATTGATGTCAAGTTGAAAACACATTCTGTTATATGTAGCTGGCAATAACAGAACAGTTGTCTCATTTCTCCATGTCGTAAATTCGTATTAATGGTTATGTAGGGGTACACTGATGTAAGGAGGCAGGAAGCACTTGAGAGCAAGATTTGTATTTATGAATGCAGCAGAAACACAGCTAGCTGAGTTCCAAGGCTGGGAAGAGACAGCCTGAAAGAAAACCGTTGATGAGATTCTGCAAGAGGTTTTCTTCCAGCGTTTTTCTTTTTTTTTTAAACTCCTGTGGTACTGCACATGGACTGAACATTGCTTTAAAGTTGCTTTAACTGTAATTAGCGATGTTCCCAAATATTGTGTCTTTGACTTCCTACTGCCTGGTGAAAAGGCACAGACTGAGACAGCTCTTACGACTCTAGTACGTCTTTTCATTCAGTTGCTGCACTGAGTTCCTTCCTACAGCAGCTAAGGATAAGCAGAGATGCTCTTGTTGTAAAGCTGGTGTTCGGTGTCTTTGAAGTTAAAAAAAAGTGTGGTTTTAGTACAGAGTCAGCAATATTCATCAATTAGTGCAAACAAGGCTGTCGCTGTTTTTAACTGAGGCGACTTTAATAAGGACTGCTCTGGCATGTGGTGGGGATAGGGTGACAGCTGCCCCCTTGTAACATGGGATGGATGTCTCGATGGATGCACTGCCTCCCTCTCTCCCACGCCCTTGATTTTTGACGCTTATTGCTGTGGGTATGGTGAGCAGTTGCTATGCAAATGTTTTGGCCTCCCTGGTAGCCCTCCTTAATGAGTACGAGCTCCTGAAGGCTGCATTGCTTGCGGAGGTTGCGGGGTGTCTGGGCACGTGGCCGTTCAGGGTGCCCTGCCTGGTGTTCAGGTCCAGCCATAAAGCATCGCTGGTGTTCAGCAGCCTTCCCTAGTTATGGCTTGGGTACGCGTGCGTGGCTGAAAACACTATATACGAACGTGGTTATAGAGAGCAACTTTGATTAGGTGTCACGACTAAACTAAGGAAGGAGAAATCCTCCTCCAGGCAGTTTTCACAATAGATAGATTATTTTCTTTTGAGGTGATGGAGACGTTAGAAACAAATACTATTGGCACAGTGTTCTACTTCCTACTACTTAAATCTTCCTGAAGACAGTCGAACTATTTTAGGCACTGGCTGGTTAACTTGATTTAGACCTCCCAGAACAGCAATTGAACTCTTGTGAAGTCTGATTTTTTTTTTTTTTTTAGTGTTCAGTTCTAGGCATATTTCTTCCACCTGTTTTGTATTACAAATCTTTAAGTATCCCTCGTGATTAGTCAGGAAAGCAATCCTATCACCGTCACAAGCAGAGGATGTTTTTACAGTTGGGAAGGGAGAAGTTTAAACTTGTAAAGTGTCCTGAAGATACAATATTCTCCTAGGTGGTGCAGTGAATTAATTTAATACTCCACGGAGTTCATTTTTCATCTCCAAAAACATGTTTTCAATCCCACCCTCACAGGATTCTTTTTCTCTTCCTTTTGATCTAGAAACCATGTCTTTAAAACTTTCAGAGCCAAAAAAAAGATAATCCTGGATACGCTTCCTGGATCTACTTTTAAAAATACCCATCCACGATAAGTTCTGACTGCTTGAGGATGTATAAAAAATATTTATGAACAGTGAGAGCTTTTTATTACTCTCTGTGTTTTCAGAAATTCAGTCTGTAGTGAGAAATGTGGAAGGTGCCTTCTTTAGTATTTGGAAGCTTTCTCAGCCTGTTTACGAAGTATGAAAGGAGGAGGAAGCTGGAAAAAGGGACATTTAAAAGAAAGTGGGATGGGAGAAGTGAGTGAAGAGGAACAAGTGGCCTGACACGGGTAACTGCTCAGTACGGACATACCTGTACTGAAGGCTGGGATGCCACAATAGTGGGACCAAAAAAAATTGAAAGAAAGAGAGAATGAAATCCCTGGAAATCTAAGAAAATGAAACAACCAAAATACAAACCAAGAATAACACACTTTTCCACGGTCTGAAAATCAATTTCAGAATGTTCATGAGTCAAATTAAACTTGGTAATGGATGTAGTGTACATTTTCCTTCTTCAACCAGGTTGAAAGCATGTTACTTGCTTTCCTTTTTCTCTCTGTTTATATGTCACAGGCATTTCTTGCTGTAGTTTTCTTTACCACCGGTTTTTCTTGAGTTTATTAATTGAACTAATTTTAAATAGCTGCATTTCTGACGCAGTTATTGTTATGGTGCTAATATTTTCTAGGGACGGTTTTTTACATGGCTGTTAGACTTACAGTGTTTTTTTCACTCAGGCTCTGAATGACTGTGAATCCGAACCGATGGCACACTCTGGAAATGTGCTCTTCTGATTTTGTTCCTCTGATGCTGTTTATCCATGGGCCAGAAGAGAGCGTCTCTTGCTATGAGGGTCAGTCTGTATGTTTAGCTTTTAGGTCAGGGGCTGTGTAGGGAGCAATGCTCTCGTGAAGGAAAATTTGGTTTCCACTGTCTAGTACAGCATGCTCCCTGGTCCGGGGCGTTGCTGCTAAACCCCTCAATGAATAACATGGGTTCTGGAATGGATCATGAAAAATGCAGCTTCCAGTGGAGCTGCCGGCAGCTCTTAGTGTTGTAGTACCCTGCAGAGCCTTAGTCAGGTCCTGGAACTGGCCTAGGTGTAGTCTGACTGCAGAAGAGGGCAAGGGGATGCTGAGAGGGTGATAGGGATGCTTCTAAATTTATCACCTGTCAAGGTCCCTCCTTTTTGCTGGTTCTTTCTTCATAAATGTGCCAGTTGTCTCTGGATCGTCAGTCACATGTGCAAACATCCCACAAAGCTTCAAGCAAGCAAAAAATGACTGAAGCTTTTGAGGGCATGATAAGCAGCAGGAGTTTCTATTCAGTCCCCCCTCACTCCTCAGTCTTGCACCTCTGTTCTTTCTCCCTGTTTCCACTGGCACTCTCACTGTCAGCTCCTTCCCATCAGATCTTGTTTGAGCTGCTTATTCCTCCGTGTCTCTGTTGTGGACTGCATCCTCTCTTAAAGAGTAGCTGCTCTCCTGGTGTATTGTTGCTTTACATCTACAATGTCTTAGTCCGATTTTGGCTGGAGATCCCTCCAGATTGTAGTAGTTCACTCTGGCCTGTTTTTATTTTGGGCAATAATCAATGGTTATTGATTTCCGCGCACATACACCCAAACGCTCACTGAGGCAGAAAGGTTTTGCGTCAGCAGTTGGTGTTGGGAAAGCTTTAAACCTTGGAAATCGGATTTGTCCTTTCTCAATGCAAATGGACCTACAATAAGATGAGAACTTCTGTTTTTTACTACGAGAAATCACTCAAATTCAGCACTTCGATACTTGACCGAGATGAAAGATAGGGAGCATTTAAAGTTCATACTGGGTTTTGCTTTGGTATAGTTGAAGTTTCTCTGCCCCTTTTCTTTCTTTCCACAGTCCAAATGTGTGTGTTTGTTTACCCTTATAACAGTCAGTAAGTTGCTATCCCTCAAGGAAAAAAGTAGTTTAAGGTAGAAAAAGTCAACTTAAAACTTCTCTTCATAACTTTTTAGGTTATGTAAGTATGAAAGTAATTAATACCGTCATGGAAATACATGCGTCCTGTGGTGATGCTGCTGTTGTCCCACCTAGTGAACACTATCCGCTTCCAAAAAAGCCTAAAGAAGAGGCTGAGATTGACATAGTAACGCTCTAAAGAACTTCACATACACTTTTTGTTGCCAAGTAGTCGTTGTTAATAGTTATTTCCTGATGTAACAGCTAATAAAAACCATGTGGTGTACGTGTGTATCCTGTGTCGCAGCATAAAACCGCAGCCCGTAGATAGCCCTAAAGCATTACAGAAGGGCAGGACTTGGTGTCGTCACCTTTGGGTACTGCTCCTTTGCAGGAGACTTGTTGAACAGGCAGGATTTCAAACCGCTGTGGTGGTACTAGTTCTGTTGTTTTAAAAGTGACCTTAAGAAGAGTGAAGTGCGTTGAGTGCTTCCAGCAACAGAAATGCTTTTTTTTGTTTGCTGCTTTGGATCAGTCATTTGTACCTGTGAATGTTGTAGGAAATTATTGCGAAATTAATCAGACTAAAGTAGATTTTGTAGGTATTAGGAACCGAGGAGTTGTTAATTCTGATGACTAGTTATTTCTCTTGGATTATTGTACTCGGAGACATTTGAAAAATATATTACAGCATCAGGCATCTTCCGCTGTCAGGAGTGAAAGAGGTTATAAAAGCCAAAATGAGCAGTTTATGTTTAGAGATAGTTTTAAGATACATAAAATATGGCATTGACACTCAGTGGTCACAGGGGAGGAAAAATCTATCCCAGTAACCTCATACTGCCTTTAGCAATGAAAGCTTAATGCTGTTTTCTCTAAAACTGCTGGAGATGGTGGTAGAATCACAGTATTAAAGGAAATAAAACTACAAGGTAACGTAGCACTGAGAGCTCTTGCTCTCAGTTCTTAATTTTTGATTCTTTGAAACTTGCACTCATTGGTAAAAATGTATTTTTAAATGAAAGACCTTTCAGATCAATGGAATATACAGCATTGTCATTTTAATCTATTCTGACATAAGAATTCATAGTTCTGATGATGTTTAAACCTATTTTCAGTGCTGTATAATGCGGCACTTTGAGCAGTTGAACAAGAAGTTCATTTCATGTGGACTTTAATTGCTGAACTCCCCGATCGCATGGGCCGGTAAATGATCACATCCTAACTATTTCCTAAGTTGAGCTGGGGATATTGCTAAATTTATCCTGTCCAGCTCCTAATTATTACAGCAGTAACTTCTTGGGCTTTTACTCTGAGCGCAGAGGCTTTGATGTTACAGGCAGATTCCCTCAGAGAGAGAGATGTTTATAAACCCTGCAGCCTTCATCACGTTTTTCCATCAGCTGTTTGGCTGATTCAGTTTTGCTAATGTTTTTCCATCAGCCTTTTCCTTTCAGAGGAATTTATGTTCCATCTGAGTTTATCTCTTAATTCAGTTTTATTCCATGGTTTGTAATACAAAACATTCACAGTATTGTCACTGTGGTGTACCAATGCTGTCTGCAGGGGATCTCTTCAGATTTTCGTGGTGAAAACCGTCATGTCATCAGTAAGTGTTGTATCTGGACCTTTTAGCCTGTTTAACACAAAGCTTTTACTCCGTTGTTACCTGTAGCTTACTAGGAGAGCACTCATCTTCCTTAACATTAAGTGAATGAATAAATAGGTGAACTCCCCTTTTGCAGCTGGTTAGTAATTTTTCTTATATTGTGAGTCCAACAAGACTGATAAAGTGCACAGAAAAGGCTTAACAGTGTTTGGAGAGGGAAGAAGGGGGGCTTGGTTTCATGCAAAGTTCTCTTCTTTTTCCAAGTGCAATTAACTCATGGAATTGTGTGGGATTTAAGTGAACTCCTAAGCTACTTCCATGGATTCAGGAGCTTGTCACATCATCTTGCTAGTTCACTTTGTTGTCCTTTTCAGCAAATTGAGATACTTTCAGGGTTTGAGTTTATTTGGAGCAATCATACTTTGTACCGTTATGTGCTTTACGATCGTTCTGTTTCCACAGTCAGTTGTACTGCTTTAGACAAATACGCTGTGTTGTGCAGTGATCCTTCAGCATCATCTGTCCATCCCCAGCAAAATCTGTTGATGACCGAGAGCGTGAATTTAGGACGCCTCTAAGGCTCTAAAAGATTGTGACACTGTGATAACGGATACACATAACATCTACGTGATGGGAAGCTGTTCTGCATGGCAGCTTTTTGCAGCTTTATTTATGGTTTATCAGAGGTTTTAGAGAAATGAGACAGCTGTACGCCTCTGGGATAATAAAATCCAAGGGAAGCATGTGCCAGTGCTGGAGAAGGTGGTCTTGAATGAGGTAATGCATTGGAAGAGCTTGAGCTTCAAAAAACCCCGTCTGCCATAAAAACTGTAGCTGTTGACATTGCCTTTTGCCAAAAACACATCTTACCAACAGAGTGGGAGAGAGAAGGGGAAAAACAATAATAAAGAACAGCACTTCCTGAACAGCTTCTATGCCTCTGAAGGGAAGAGCTGCAGCCGGTGTCATCCTTTTCCTTTGGAACTCGTCTGTTAGCGGTGAATTCGCAGAGACAGCGGTCATCTGCGTGATGCTGCTGCTTGTAAAGCCAAGTGTGTGAGCCTACTGGAGTTCAGGAAAGGTTTGATAGTTTGAGTTTGACTTTTCCGTGATAGCTTAGTAGCATGGTTTGTCCAGGGTTAAAAATCCACAAGGCGATGAAGCTTTGCGGCTAATTAGATTCAGAAGGAATATTTGAGCCGGTTTGGGGAGACGTAATCAGCTGGTTGCGCGATTAAAGTTTGGGAACAAGAGAGAACTCCATTGCAGGCAGGATTCCAGGCGTTCAAAGCAGAGATGTGAAATCCATTAACGTTGTTCTCTGATTATGCAGTTAGCCCTTTCCTTGCCCTTACGTTTACCTTGGCCAGGGCACTTGCAGTTAAATGGCACTGTGAAAATTACTGGAAAACATTAACATTAACTTGTTGTTGTAAGCTGATGTCATGCTGAGCCTGATGTGAAGTAAAAATCTATAAATAGCTTGTCCATATGCATAAGGCAAAAATCTGCTGAGTTTCACTTGTAGCGTGATTCATGTATTTGTTGTAGTTTAAGTTTCATCATAAGTTATCTATGTTTCTGTGGACTTCGTAGTTTCAAGTATATGATGCCAGTAGAAAACTCCAGGAAGGTGAGGGTTCCAAAACCGGCGAATTCGGAGGACACGATGTCTATTTTCTGTTTGTTCTCGGTGGTACAGTCTACATCTTACTGGCACATGCATGTTCTTCCCGCTGTTTTGTCTGGAGAGCAAAGCTCTCTCATGGAAGCATGTTGGAAGGTGGCTGGAGCCACTTCCATAGAGTTACAGATTTTTCTGCGTGTTTGGGTTGCGTGTTCTATTTTTGTAGGGATACTTCTGATAGAGGAGAATTCTTGTCAGTTCTCCCTGCATTCAGCTGCGTTACTCTGTGAGGATGGCGGCATCTGAGTTCATGGTCCAGGCACCACCATGAATGGTGTTTGATGTATAGCTGTAGCCCTAATGTCCCCATTGTTACCAGCAACTAATTGTGTGAGAATTTTCTTTGAGAGGGTCGTTTTCCCTATTTGCACTTGAACAGAGGTGCAGCAACCCCTGCCGCGATCAGTCTTAACTAAG
>NW_010411258.1:26688-37371 GCF_000710305.1 Buceros rhinoceros silvestris | reverse complement strand
AGCAGGCTTGGTAATGTTGGCTTAAGAGTTCAGACAAAAGAGCAGGATTCTGAGTTCCGTGGGTGTAAATGAAGCCATGAAAAGTGACAACGTGCTGTAAATACACAACAGTGGAAGGGGAAGTTGATCCTCATACTCGAGGCACCTACAGTGACAGGTTATGATCGACTTAATGTGTGAATAGGGAAAAGATTTGGAAGACATAATATGACCCTGAAAAGCACCATCTTTATTTTTTTTATGGGTATAGCTACCTGCACTTGGATGTTTAATGTGGCAAAACACAGACCTTAATACTGAATGTTTTTGTTTTATTTGAAAGAGACCTGTATGTGTCTTTTCTCCAAGTTTAAAATCATTAGCTGAGAGAGGAGAACTGTCTTCTGAAGCTGCAAGTTTTACTTCACTTTATGCTCTAATGTGAATTTAGGAAATGAGCATCAAATCGATATCACTTATTATTATTTTCTCAGCTTGTGAGTTAATGCAGACATTCCTGAGACACAAGATCACATCTGCTGAAGCCAGCAAAGCTGCGGGGTCAAGGAGCAGTGTGCTTCTGAGCGCTCCATAAACACGGTCCTACCGCCTGTGTCTCACGTGTCAGCTCCTTAGTGTCAGTGGGGTAGCTGCATCCTTTCATATTCTTCAGGACCGTAAATCTCCCTCAGTAAACAAGGGTGTGCACCTCGCTCTTTTACTTGCATTTTGTTTCCTTCATGGGGATGCATGTAGTGTACCTCTGTTATGAGGACGTGGGCTAGGAAAGAGTAATTTTAAGGACATGTTTTTCATGCTATGTCGTCTTGTGATATAGATCTGTCTGTGAGGATGAAGCTACTTCTGCTGGTTTTCAGCAGTTTTGTACCTTTCATTAGATATGGCACACTCATAGTTTCCAGATTGATTAAACAGCCTTATTATCCTTGCGCAGTTACATGGAGTTAACTAGTATTGTATTTTTATTCATATCTTTAGATGCTTTCAGACCTTATTTTACAACTTCTTAATTCAATCAAAACACGCTTGCCTGCATTTTAATTAAAGCAACTTGATTCTTCTGTAAATCTGGCTTTATGAATTTTGATGGATATGTTTGGAAGAAGGATTTGAAAGCCCTGCTTTCTCATGAATGATAAACCAGAATTGTGTAATTGAATGATGAAACGTGCTGACAAAACAGAGCTGAAACTGGAAAAACTGAATTGTGAACCAGCTGTTGCTTTAAAGGAAGAAAAAAAATTGTGTACAGTTTTCAGAAAAATATTTGCAAAGGGAAATACTTCAACTTCAGACTGAGTTTATTCATACAAAAAGACAGTTGAGGAAGCAATGTTCATATAGAGCATTCATTAATGACAATCATTTAATTTATATTTGGCAGAAATAGTTGGATCTGCTAGTTGTGACGTTACCATCACAAAATTAAAGACTTCAAAGAAAGGAGGCGGGAGGAACAAAGGGTGTTGCCTGTAATAATCTGGTGTATATAAATGATCCAGGGCCATGAGAACAGTGTAATAAATTACGGCTTTTCTAACACATTTGTTTGAGAGTGGCAGGAGGATTGATAATGATCTGAAATTCCTCTTCGGAATATTGTCATTTAAATGAGGAAATAAATCCAGTATGTATATCCTGCCCCCTGACACCTTCTTCTCTCTGTTTCTCCACTCATAAAGTACCTCAGGTGAAGGAAAGCCTTGCTGGTGGTACCAGAGCTGGTCTGTCCAGGCAGCGTGGCAGAGGAGGAATCGTACGGCGTGAGCACGCGGGGCTGAGCACCAGTGCTGTCCTGCACAACATGCTGGTGCGCTGGGGTTCTGTACTATGTTAAACTATTTCCCTGCAATTCGTGGGGCTGCTTTTGTTCATGAGAGCAGCATGACCTGCAGAGACTGTGTTCATGCTGTACTTGCTGTTGATAAAATGCTACCTTTATTTATCACAAGTATAAATTTCTACAGGCCGGGCTGGCCTCAGAAGGTAACCAGATAGTTGTGAACTTTCCCATCTATTTTTGTACAGATATTTTTTTGGAAAATGGGGGGGAGGTAGTTGAAGTTTTTAGTCCCATTGTAGTTATCAAACTGGCACTTTTCATCTTTAAGAAAAAAGGGATTTTTAGGGTTTGTTTTTGCCCTAGAGATAATTATTATAACTTTCAACTTTTTATCATCCCAGTAAAAATGCCTTCACCTGCCACAGCAGCTTGCCGGTTTTTATCTACACGGTCAGAGTAAAAAATGGAAAAATTTGGCCTCTTTTTTGAAATCTGAGATAACTTGGCAGTTGCATTTATCATACAAGAAGACTAAAGTTTTATCTGCCTTTAAATGAGAGAAGAAGAATCATGTTTGAGGTTTTCCCACTAGCCTGTTAATACTCAGGCAAAAGCTTTCGATGGAACCATTCCAGAAAGCCACGTTTAGCTGAGTGCAGTCATCTCCTGACTGCCACCATGGTGCAACTGCCATTTGTTGGCTTTCCTTGTTGCTTCAACCTCTGTAGCTTGGTGAGTGGCATTTTTTTCCACAGTTAGTATTTACACAGTGTTTTCTTTCAGCTGGGGAAACATCTGTGTTCTTTCTATTATTCTTAGCGAGTTAAATGATCTGTGCTGAGAATGTACAGTTAGGGTGATGTCAGTTGGCTTTTTCTTGTTCCCCAAGAAGCTCTGAAATGAACACTGGGAGCATTATTTCAGTTTTGCACTTGGGAACGTGAATATTTGTTCTGTAGACTTAATTTCATCCAAACATAGCTGAGGGCATGCATGCAGAAGTTTTTATTGCTTCAGGTCAGCTTAAGGGGGAAAAAAAGTTTAATTTTGCTACTTCACTGAGAAGTGTGCAATTATATAACCTGATTTAAAGTGATTGTTTTAGAAAGGCTCTGTTTGCTTTTAGATCCGAACATGCAGTCTCCATCTAGTCAGTGTTTCATGTCCAAAGTGAAAAGTTTGTTGTGAATTTCAGAAACCTGAGATACTCCTATAAAATAAATGCTGCAAAGTGTTAGTTGTGATTTGTTATAAAGAGTGTCATGATAGATCAGCTTTGGCCATTAAACGGTTGTTGTGTGAGAACTCCTGACATCAAAAAGAATTTTGTGGCCCTTGCTAGATATCGTGTTCTATACAAGTTTTCGCTCACTGCTGCACTGCTTTGTTATTCTAATAGCGTGTTTCAAAGCTGAAATACAGCAATTTGAGCTGATATGAGAGCTGCTAAAGATAGTGATCGGCTTCATGTCTTATCAAATTTGATGTGGGGGAGAAAAATGTCTCTTCCTGCTTCTCATGATTTATATTTTTGACTCAGCTGATGTCTAATCATTTAAGTATTTATTTTTTTAAAAACAGTAATGTGCATTTTTTTTCACTTGCTTATCCGAAATGAGCACTTGGAAAACAGCAGCTGTTATGTCTTGAGGTCTACTTGGGTACAAAGAAAACACTCAACTTTCTCATGTCGTGACAGGGAGACGCAGAAATCTCTCAGCGCTGCGTCTGAGGGAGTGCTGTTTGGTGGGGGGCGGATGTGAACTGGACAGAAGGGCATGTGCTGATAGACCAGCAGGGAACAAAGCTGGCTGTTTCCTCTTTCGCCTCTTCCCTTCCCTGCCCTCCTCTGCTTTCCCCCCTTTTCTTGTGGCTTCTACAGCTGAAGAACAAGGGTGAAGCATCAGCGATGCCAGGGAAGTGGGGAGGGTGCCGGAATTGGGAATGGCTGGAGAGCAGAACGCAGCTTCCATTCATTGGTGTGCTGGGTCCTTGGGTTTAGCTGTAAGGGTGCGTGTCAGAACTGAGCTGGCTCGGTGCTCTTTGGTTTGTTTGGGTTTTGTTTTTTCCTCCTGTGTTACTCTGTGCTAAGGAGTCCTCCCATGCTGGTGGTTTTCCCTGCAGCAGGTCAGGACATGCTGGCTCAGAGTTAGTAGAGCCTCCTGGCCCAGAGGGGTTTGGAGCAGTCAGCTGCTGGACACTGTTCCCATGGGGACTTCCCGTGGCTTGCACTGTTCTAACAACTCTTGTCCAGGTTGACAGGCAGAAGGTGCAGTCCTGCCTGACTCGCAAACAGTCTGCTCGGGGCAGAAGACTGTTGCTGAGCATCCAGCAGCTTACCACAGAACTACAGACAGTACTTTGGGTGTTGTATCTTCAGTCCTATTGAAAAGATTCTCCAACATCCGAAAGATGCTTTCAGGCTGCTGTCATCCTGTCAGACTTCACAAACCTTTCTGCAAATCTTTTGTAAAACTACCTTTAAAAAGAAAAAGAAATGGTTAACTTATTACCTTAGTGTTATAAAAAAACCAATCCTACAGGCAAAAGGAACTCGATGACCTCACTGCATTTATGTGAAAGTGAGGAATTTAGCAGAGGATTTTAAATCGAGGGGTATTTTGGACTTGGGGAGAGCTATGTGCTGGAAAGCCTGGCTGTTTTGTTGGCTATATCAAACAGTCTCATAAAAACTTGCTACCTCCCCATGCCAACATTGTCTGGCTTGTCTTAGATCGTGGCAGCTGCAGCCATATTATCATCACGCTTGATACAAGTGAAGAATTGCTGAGGTTTACTTCTACAGGTTGTTTGGTTGGTTGCCTCCAGTTGTAGCTTATGTAAAATAAGGCTTTGAATAAAACATATAGACAGTAATTACAAATTGAAATTGAGTTTAAGCATTCTAAGATCTTATGCTGAAAAAAATTAATCATGGGGAAAGCTTTCTAGGTCTCTCGGATTTGGTGAGGGAACCCGAATAAATGATAGAGGACTTGCACTGCAACAGTGAGAAGGTCAGGATTTTGCATATGTCTAAGGTCCGAACAGGGTAAACTGTCGTAGTTGAACTTTGATGAAAGCCAGCATTTCTCAAGAGTCAATCACACTCATACGTGAGTTGCACCTTCTAATCCTACTGCTTAAATATGGCTTGTGTCCTCTGATCTTTTTACCATCCGAATAGTATTGAAAGCATGTGGTTCGTGTAGAGACTGGACTGCAGAGGAGTTTTGACTGCGGCTTCCGTACTGAATTTCCTACCTGGACTAATTTAAATCCACAAATTTGACCTACTTAGTATGCACAGTTCTCCCTCTCTCAAGACCTTTGCTTGAACTATCGAACTACTTAGGTTCCCTGTGTATTTAGGAAGGAGGCACTTTGGGAGTTGTTTTCAGAGCTGAAGTGATTAAACTAATTTAAGCTTCTAGGAAAAAATATGATAGCCCCTCCATAATTGTGAAACAGATTTTATATTATTGCTTAGAGGTAAATCCCTTCTCGTTCCTGGAAATGAACAAAAGCGCTGAAGAATAAAATCGGAAAGGTTAAGGCACCAAATGGCTTTCAATTAGCAGAGGATATAAAAGGCAGTAAGAACAACTTCTGCATATACATTATTTTCCTTTTTTATCCCTTTTCTTCTGTAGAGTCCATTACTAACAGAGATTAAGGGCAAGACAGAAAAAAATACAGAGAAACTAGTGGTAGTGGCAACTTTGTGTGTTGGTTTTCATGACGAAGGTTGAGTTGATATGTAAACCTGGTTGAGCTGATACGTAGGAGCTGACCAAACGGCGTCTGGAGAACAGTTGTTCACCATGAGGGCAAGCACGGGACTGGAGAGGAACACCTTGCCTCAAGAGCTTGGATTTGGAGGGTGAAACCCTAGAAGAGGTGGTGTTACAGATATTTTGGAATCTGCTTTCTTGGCTGTTTTCAGGATTAGGACAGTCAGGCATTTGTTCCGTTGGAGGATGTTTAGACCTCGCCGCAGTGTTTGTATGGATTGCATAGTCTCTTGACATCTCTTCTGTTCTGTTTCCGTGCTTTAAACTGCTGCAGCTGTTTTTCCACTCAAATAATTTCACAAAAAATAACCCAGATGAAATTGTGTCAAGTTAATGCTATGTGGCAGGGCTTGTGTTTCCAAAACAAGCAAACAAACAAAAAGGAATAGAACCCTGGGAGCAAGTGACAGCTGGAATGTGGGAAACCAAGATCTGAGATCCGGATATAAAGGTTTTTCTTTTCCTCAAGTGAAGTGAAGGCCGCAAGTTGATCCATCAGTCATAAAGTTGTCACTTTGCACGTATGAAGTGCTAATACTCTCACGTGCTCAGAGTGTTTCCATAGAAAATACTCAAGAATGTATTTTCAGAAATGGTCTGGTAACATCTCTCGAGTTTCCGAAATTCTGCACATCCCGGAGGATGTGCTGTTTCAGTCTGCGTAGAACCCTGCCAGGTGTATCAGTGTACCCTCCTGTGTGGGCAAGCGGAATTCCAGATTTGGAAGCCGTAAGAAAAAGAGGGAGAGTTAGCATCCTGGCCCTCCTATTCCAGCTCCCAACTTGCATACGTGTGCCTGTCTCGGGATCTTGAATTCTTCCCTTCGTGGCAGCCCGGGTGTGTCTACTAGGCTCTTTTGTGAGGCTCTGGGGGAGATGTCGCAGTCAGTGCACACCTCAATTTTCAATTCTATTTTATTTAGGTTTTTCACTTGCTGCAGTCGTTCTTAGAATCAAAACAGCTCGTTAGTTCGGACTTTGAGCAGGCGCTGGGTGACATCATTACCTGTGTAGGAACCAAACTGTGGCTGGCTAAAAGGTAAGATAAATCACTAGTTACTAGTTTTATACACAGAGGTTACTATGTCTCTTACTATAGGAGACTTGACTGATGGGATTTGTTTAATTATTTTTTATTTTGGCGAGGTGGACAGATGTATTTCTCTAGAAACACGTAAGATTTAGATGCCTTACTGGCTTGCTGTTTTTTAATCAAGATTATTTTTTTCCCCCCAATAAAAAGCAAGGATTAAAAAATGTAAGTATACTTTACCTGTGTGTGTTACTGTTTTTCCGTCTTATCTCAGTTCATTCTCAGCCAAATTTTGCAGTCCAGTCATTCAAAATAAATAAAAAGCATGACTGAAAATGCCTACAGGGGCAGCCTTTTCAAGGATGAATGTTGCTTCTGTGCTAAGAAAAATATGCCACATATATGAGGGTTTTATGTTACTATTTCCTCTGACTTTGACCTCTACAAAAAATAGTAGGAAAATGTCACAGCAATTGTTGAAACTATCAGAAGTGTTTAGCTACCCACAAAATCGACTTGAAATTTACTTGATCTCATCTATTGCTTTTGAAAATTCCCACCAAAAACTTCAAACGAGTCAGTTGTGGACAGACAGCACAAGTCTTTGTGGAAAATAATAACTGGGTAAAATATTCCCAGTACAGTTTGCACCGGTGGAGAGAGGTCACCAGTGCAGTCTGCTGTGGAGCTCTGGTAAAATCCATGTTGCTTTGTGATTGTCAAAAGCAAAATCGCGAGTGATTTGGAGAAGGCAGGTGACTAGTGGGTTGGGTCTTGTGCCATGTTAACGGAGTTGGGGTAATCGAGGAACAGCTGATCTTTGAGAACCGCACAAGTGTCTCCCGAGAGTGAGAGTGACGATGCAGCAGGGAAAACTGGGTGTGATCGTTGAAGTGATGCACATGAATAACGCAGGTCTGGCCTTGGCCCGGTTGACTGAGCGGATTTCTTTATTTGAAAAAGGTTCACCCTGATTCTTGGTAGTGCTCAAGAGGGGAGGGTCAAACGTGGTAAAAAGACTGCAGAACAAAACAGAGAGCACAGTTACGTGTGTGTGTTAGGCTGTGTATTGAATATTGTGTGAATCCCAGACAGGATACAGTGGAAATAAGGAGCAATGGGAAGATGTGACAACAAGTGCAGAATAGTTTCTAGATGGGAAGTGACCAAATTGGCTGAGAACTTTTTTTTTTTTACCCCAGGGAAGGGATGACTGAGGGATGAAACAGAAAAAAATGTGCTATGTGCGTGGAAAGGGGACAGCAATTAACATCCCTTCAAGTGCGGGGTGGTGGATTTAAAAGAAACAACATAATGAAGTTTTTAATGTAATTTTTGTTCAGCTGTAGCACTCCATGATACAAAATACTGTTGGTTTTAAACCTGTCTGAATTTTTAACAAATGATTGACTGGAGTCAGGGAAGAAAAGCCCAGGGAGGTTACTGAGTGTGGAGGTACCGCAGCTGGCTCGAGAAATTCTTCAGGTTGAGAGAGAGGTTTTGGCAAGTGTCACTGTTCTTGTGCTTCCCTTTCCCTGTACACCTGCTCTCTGCCCCAGTTGGAGGAATCGTGGTGGATTTGGTTTGAGTTGACTTGGCATGAGTATGTTTAAGTCTTAAAATGGTAATTTACTCAAATTAAATCAATTGATGCTGCTATAATGAAAAAATGCCCCAACACTGGAAACCAAGTTCAATACGAAGATACTAGCCCTACGTCCTTAGGCACACTTTGAGATAAAATATTTCCTTTTTTAAGTCTAAAAAAGGTCAGTGAAATAACCATGAAATGTTTGGTAACCAGACTTACTTCTGTGTATGTTTTAAATTTAAGACTACAATAAATTAAAAAGCTGAAAAGGTGCGATTTAAAAATAAACCAAACCAAACAAAACCCCAAGAAACAAAGACAGGTAGTGAAATAGATGGTATTTCCTGGTAGTTTTAGTCTCCTACATTTTGCGTGCAGGTTTACCATTTATATTATTATATAAAAGTTAAAATAACAGGAAAATAGTTTGTCAGTTTGGGGAAATACGGGATTATTTCCAAAAATCAGTCTTCATTCGCATTCCTGTACTAGTTCTGTGAAGTTTTTGCTGGTGTTCTTTCAACTCCATAATTCCTTTGTACTATGGAACAAACTTCTCTGAGAAACGCAAATTACACTATTCTGGGTTGCGTAAGTAGCTCTTAGAAATGAGGCTCAGTTGTCATGTACATATATCTGGAGGGCGGGTTGTCGTTCTTCAGCTGTTTGTGAACTGCTGGGGCTTTTGAGTTGATTGGTTTGGGGGTTGTTTTTTTTCTTTCCTTTTCAGAGCCAGAATATAATTTCCTTTCATCAGAATGTATTGGCAGAATAGCTCAAGAAATTATCTCACATTCCCTGTGACACACTCATCTCTCCTCCCTCCTCACTCCCCCACCTGAGTTTGCTTTGGAGAATAAGATACGGGCTCTCATTCCCAGAACTGGATTTCATAAAACATTCATTTTTTAACTGATATTTTCTGTTAAGAGGCAGGCGTTTCTTGTTAACGGGACATCACTGCTTTTGCTCCTTTATGGCATATATGAGAATATCAGAAAAAAAAAATGTTTCCTCCACCTTCCTTGTTTGGTTTCTTTTTTTCCCCCTACATCTTCAAATTAGAAATATTTTTGAGTAATCAAAAGTTGTATTTCTATTTTTTGTGTTTTGGTGAATGAGACCTGTCTTCCATCCACTTCTCAAGGAGATGTTTGAAGTTTTTCACTTTACTTGCAGGTTTATACTTGCTTTTGATGGTGGTGGTGGTGTTGTTTTGTAAGTCTAAAGTGGTTTGGTAACATTATTTCTTCTCCCCAGTGTTAGTTTCTTGCATTTTTTGCAAGTATGGGGGATGCAGGGTGTTAGAGAAGAACAGAAATTTAAAAAATAAAATCTGCTCTTTTTTTAAAAAAAGTTAAAACTCTGCCTTTTTTTTTAAATTAAAATCTGCTTAGAGAACTGAGGTTATGGAATGAGGTGATGGAAATTAGTCTGGTGAAAGCTTTAAAACAATAATCAATATATCAAGCTACGACTTTGAAAGAGTTCAAAACTCTTTCATATGAATTAAATAATTTTTTTTAAAAGCAGTTTTTAGCTCAGCTGCATACCAGTGAGTTACCAGCCTAACTCTAGATGCCTCCTGCTTCCCAGCTACAGCAAGCTGAAGGAGCAGCCTTTGGAGCGGGGAGTTTGTTGTACAGAAGTCCTGGAAATACCTGTCTTGTTTCGTTTGTAGCCTTTGGCACGGCACAGTATTGGTCCTGGAAAACCTGCGGAGTGGTGGCAGTCCACAGCTTTGCTATAGGATGCTGTCTTCCTCTGCTTTTAGTTTGATTTTTTTTTTCTCTGCCTGCCTTCTTACTGGAGACCACAGGAGGGGGAAAAGACAAGACTTTGAGGTTCTGCCGGAAGTCAAATACCATTCTCTGCTAACCTCCCGCCACGTGCTGCCATTCGCTGGCTGAGAGCTCAGCTGCGCTGGGAGAGCTGGCCTCTACGAAAGCTGTGTTCTTGAACCTCACGGTGTGGAACAGCCTGTGTAAAACCACCTGGCCGGGCATTTTGAGTCCCTAGTTTGTCCAGAATGGACTGGCAGCAGTGCATGCCTTTGAACCCAAATAGCCCGAGCTCTGCGCTGCGGCCGCTTAGCGCTGCTGTATGGATGGGACCGTCACAAACACAAACGGGTCCTGGTGCAGGGCACAAGATTAAGCTCACACAACGAATACATGCAAAAGCTACGCCAGGCTCAGGCTCAAAATGAGATTCACTGTCCACTGAGATACATGCTGCTCAGTTCTGTGCAGGCTGACTCTACGATGATCCAGCTGTGGCTGCTTTGACTGAGGGAAATCTCACAGGTGTTTCATAACTAGAGTACGTTAACTCACCAAGTATCAACTTGGCCATGGCGCTTCATCAAGTCTGCAGTGTCCCCTTTTCCCCTCTGTGCTTCTGGCAGCACTACGTGTGTGACAACAGACAGGAACTCGTCTTAGGTGCTTTGTAGAAGTATCTTCGTGCAAGGTACTTCCGTG
>NW_010411258.1:0-26596 GCF_000710305.1 Buceros rhinoceros silvestris | reverse complement strand
GAATGTGGCCTTGCTGTGGTTTCATGTCTTCGTGGCTCCAAGACATAACCTAAATAGCCCCTTATTCTTCTCATGGCCCATGGAGGTGCAAAATGCCCAGCACCCTCTGCAGCTTTGCAAGCAGCCTCTGTGTGAATTTTCGGAAGGGGGACATTGTTTGGGAGCTGGCAGGGGCTTTTTGTGATTTCAAAACAGCAAGATGATGACTAAGGATCATGTAAGATCGTTCTCCTTGGCAGAGTGGTCCTTCCCTTCAGGTTGTTCTCTTGCCTCTTCCTCTTTCACTGTGTCAAAACGACCTTTCTTGTCCTTCCATGTCTGCCTTCGGCATCTTGCTCTTTTGTAATTTTTCCTCTTTTACATTTCTGTCTTTAAAACCTCCGCCTTGAAGCGCGGTTAATTCCCTGTGCTCAGTAGTGGTCTGATGCATTATACAGCCGCGCTCAAAAATTGAAAATAGATTTAATGACTGAGCCTGGCTCTGTGGAATTCTCTTTACTAGGTTTCACGTTGAAGAGTTAACTTCCTATCAGCTGGCTCGGAGCAGTAATTCATGCTCTTACACACTCCAAACATGAAAGGAGATTTTTGTTGTCCTGTTCTAGCTGAAAGTGCAGCATACCAGTATGAACCAGTAACTGCCCATCGGGTGCACAGTGGTAATTTATTAATCTGCACTTTTTGACCCATGAGCCTCATTTAGCCTGGTTCGTCTTTGCTATTGAAAGCAGAGTCATAACAGTTACGTCATTGTTCGCAAATGTATTCTTGGGGGCGTTTGCTGAGATCTGATGTGCTTTTAGCAGGCTGGCTCGGGTTCTGAGCTGCTCCAAGTCCGCTCTTTCACCAGTTTTGATATCGGTGTCCTTAACAGAGCTACACATTGTTTATTTAGGCAGCTGGCGATGGCTTGCTTTGGAACACTTGCTTTGGGTATCAGCAGAGATGTTTAAACTTCAGACTGAAGTTTAAGATGTACTTTGAGTAAGATAAAACCTGCTTTGACTGTGCTTCATAGGTGTCCTAGCTTCCATCCGAACGTTCAAGGAGTGTTAACAACCGAGTACGGTTGTTGAAGCTGTGTGCCCTCCACCAGTGCAACAGTCAGAGTAGGCACAAACTACGTACAATTCCAGGTTTTGGACATAAATCCTCATTCATATTTCAAAACTCTTTCCAAGAAATAAACAAAAGTTTTAGTAGCTCACCTCTTTGTAGGAGAACCCCCTGGTGTAAGTTGTGTAAAATTCATTATGTTTGCATATGGGAGTAGTTTGACCTCCAAGGTTTTTAGGATGCAGCAGGATCACATGCGGTTCTCATTAAGAGAACAACAAAGAACGGACGGGATTATTTTATCAATCTGGTATGCTAAAAACAACCAACAAAACAACCTTTCAGTATCATCCACCAAAGACAGCCAGAGCACAAATTAGTTTTTCTTAATAGCTGAAACTCAAGATGTTCTTGGCGGTATCACAATGAAAAAATTATTTGTGTAGCTTCTTTTTGAAGCAATAAACTCTCTGCCTTTACCAGGGAAACTAACAGCAACATAATAGTCTGGCTTTGGTGGTGATAGAACTTAAATGACCAGACCAGCAACTTTCCCTGTGGAGGAGCTGGCTGCTATAACGCAGGATGACCTGGTCTTACAGAATGGGCATGTCAAGTGGGCTGTGCAATTAGTAATTGCTCCAAGATCTCAACAGCACCGAGTAGGCGAGCAGATGCACTGCTACTAGATGCTTATGTTCCTATGCAGCTGTTCCTGCGCTTCCGGGAACTCATCAAGGATTACTTGGTAGTGTAGGCTTCATTATTTTTTTTAAACGCTTTCCATTAAACGTAGGTCTGTTGACCGTAATATTCACTGATGTGCTGGTTTTGTATTACATGGTTAAAAATGCTACGAACAAAGTTTAATAATTAAATCCATTATAAATGTCTCCTCAAGAAGATTCAGTACTACAGATGTAGGCTTAGAGAAAATAAATTAAAATACAGAGGCTTCCTTCTGAACAAGTATACCCCCAAAACCTCATCTTTGGAATAGGGCAGTGTTTGAAAGCTAATACCCAGAACAACAGCAGATGTAATTTTTTAATTAGCTGCCCTTTGTATGTGTAGGTTATGGTTATTTCCATAAGCTTTGTCATCTCTACAAGTGATAAACGATTATTTTCCAGATCCCTCTGCAGGTCACGTGTGGCCAGTAGAAGGCCAGCTTGGCCTGGTTCATCAGCAACCCCCCAAGGATGAAACTCCCTGTGGATAAGCCCCCTAAGGGTTGTTTGGAGGTGACTGTATCAAGACAAACATCACAGAAGATGCACTCCTCGGTGCACTTCGGAGATGTTTTCGCGGATACAGTTGCACGTCAGGTATCAGAAGAATCTGGCCACCAGAAGGAAGAACGCTTTGCAGAGATCTGCCTTTCTTCAGGAAGGAGTAAGCTCGAAGTCGATAGGAAGGGAATACTGTACTGTAAACCTAAAATGCCGTTGCCACTGTGCCAGCCTGAAGAGCTGGGGTTTTGGAAGACTAAGGCAGACTGGGAAGCTCAGAACAGGAATTTGCACAGACTCTGTCCCCAAGTACCCGCTGGCATTAGGATGTCTTGGGCTTAATCCAGATTCTTCCATGCATTTATGCTGGAGCTGAAGGTGAAGTTCCAGCCTCAGTTGTATGTAAAATGTTGACTTACCAGAAGTGTTTTTGAAGTTCAGAATTAGAGGAATTGGTGCAAAGGCTCTTGCAATAGCATCCTGTAGATTGGCTGGAGTACGGTGTTTAGGAAATGATTTATCTGTTGGAAACAAAACCCGTCTGCAATACTGGTGGCTAGGAAATAGGAGAATTTGAGATTTAAATTTACATTTTCTACCAGCTAAAATATAAAATTTACTTGTGTTCTTAGGGGGTTTTTTTGACAGTAACATGTTACTTAAACAGAAGAATAGGATGGCCTTTAGCTATTACAGGTTTTCTTTTAATTTAGGTCTCTTCCTAAAATACTATTGATAAATTTAACCTCATGAAAAGCTATTCCTTTCAAGAATTCTAGCCTTTTTCACCCTTTCCAAAGGCTCCAGAAACACAAAGCATGACAGTAGGAGGGACTTTTTCATGAAAGGCCAGGGAAGGAATAGGCAAGTCATAAGGACGATTCTCTTCTTCTGAGGCCAATTAAGAGTTGCCTTGTGAAAGAGCTGCCCTTGTAATCTTGATGGCACTGATTTCTTGACCCCGACGCTTCAGAGTGTGCTGTGAACTTTTTGGACAAAATACCGGGTTTTGTAGGTGACTTCGTAAGTTGTACAGTTCCAACTGGGATTCTACATTAGCTCGATTCATGAGCCAGATCTTGTCATCGGTTTTTAGAGACAGGGGCTGAGAGGAGCCAGTATGAGTGTGCAGGTGAGAAGTAGCTAACGCTCATTTACACACTGGCTTTTACTCCAAAAAGCTGTTGATGACACCCTGTGTATTTACGTGTTGTTAAACGGTGATGTGCGTGTTACGTATTAGAGAGGAAATGCTATGTTTTTACTTAATTCCACTTTATTGCAGTGAGAGGTGTTACGGGTGTTTGTTTAATAGACGCAGATTGGCAGGTTGCATCTGAGATTTGTTAAGTGCTTGTTGAGAGTTTGAGCATATACACTTTGATTTTTATGTTGTTAAATGTTTAGTAAATATCGTAAGTCGCTGTATATTTATAGCGCTTGTTCTGCTAACAGCTTTGCAACATCTGTTTCCTAATGAGGAAAAATCTGAGCAAAATAAACTACTCTGGTAAACATTGAATTTCAATTGACTGGAATAACCAAAAGCTAATCTTGTAAACATCAACACAAACAGCTTTGATTTCCTAATCGGTGACTTGTATCTGTCTTGTTTATGCAACAAATGCGATATATTAACATTACTGTTGCTGCTGCTCATCTGTAAGTGAGGTGATGCTCTTTGGGAAAACGAGGAGTGGCCCAGAAGAAAATGATTGCCAAATTAAGTCATCTGACTTAGTGTCATTGATAATTGGATATTTGAGAAGAAAATGAGAATCTGCAAAAGTTGTGTGTTAAAGTTCTTTGGTACTTGTTCTACATAAAGGTGTTGGCATTCTCATTTGTGTATAGGGATCTGAATGGTTATCAATCATATCCTGTCATGAGCAGAAATTATGGTGGAGGGCCTCTGCAGTGGTTGGAGGAGCAAGAGCCGGTTTATTTAGTTTGTCAGAACACTGGGGAAAAAGATTTAAACAGAATCGAGGCCAAACGTGTGAGCTTTCCATGTTCTTTGCTCCTTACTGTTTCTCTTGGAAGAGGAGGTAATTTGCTCTGTAATTCGTTAGCGTTGATCTTTAAAATTGAAACTGCATGTGTTTGAGCAGGGTACCAAGGAGGTCTGTGACCACGGATTGCTGATGCCTTCAATAAATGCCAGTTTGGTTTGTGTCAGATCTACCACCCAAAATAAGCAAACCAGAGCCTACCTTAAATTTGGCTTGACTTAACTACAAAAGGAGAATCAAACTTTTAAAAAATAATATTTGCAGAGCTCCGGACTGTGCGAGTGTAGGATTGATTTCACGTTACATGGACCGAAGCTGCAGTCAGCGGTACGTGAAGGTGGTAGAGGCAGAGCAGGAATCAAAGCGGTCCCAGCGCTACTGTAGGGAGCCAAAGCCATCTGGAGCAAACCACTGGGTTGCACGTGCTGCTCCTGGACCTGCCCTGTCTGATTTACATCTCCAGAGAGGGAACAGTCCCTGCAGGGCACGCTTCCTGATTCACCCACCAGGCAGTTCCATGTCAAACAAATACCTTATTGTTACTCCAGTCATATAAAATTCTTATCTTGGGCCTCTTCAAAGGCGTTTGAAGAGGAACCTGTGATTTTAAAAGGATTATTTAGTTGCATTTACATTTTTATCTTCAGAAAACCCCTGGACTCTTAATGACTAACAAAAGGTTTTCTCCTGCCAGTGACTTGAAATTTTTTCTAATTTCAAATTCACGCACCAGAATTGAAAATGAAATTCCAAAGAGGCGTAACTGCCCTATCCCCAGCTGCTTGTTCGCATTAACGGTAAGAAATTAGCTAGGTTGGGAAGAATGTATTTTCAGCACCTAGTCCAGAAATCTGCTGTAACCTGTCAAAATCAATACTATGGGGTCTGGCACCCGTGTTTTCAGATTTGTCTCCTGTTTGGCCGTGCTTGCCTAAAATAATAATTTTAAAAAGACGCTTTTTTCCCCCCATACTGAAGATACTGTTGGGCTGGAGCTTTTGGGCAGTTAGACCCTTTAAAACCTTCCATCCCTTTAGCTTTTTTGACTTGTGTTCTTTCAGTCACCTTGTATCTCCTGTGGATCTTCGTGATGATCTAGTAGGGGCACAGCAGCTCCTCCTGTGCTCACCTTTCAAGCTACTCAAGGCAGACAACAGCCTTTGACCTCTCTTCGGACAGATGTGTTGAAGTATTCTGCAGTATCGGCTGTTGGTGAAATTTAATGCAGTGGTTGTCTGTGAGCTGATTTTAAACCATGACAGATACACATTTTCTATTTGAGTGGACTTACTCTTAGATATGAGAGGCCTGACCATCCCTAGCTCCACCCTGTCCAGAGCCACATATGGTTTATCATCTGCAGTGAGCATGGGATGTATTTGTTTCCATTAATATCCAGGTCAGAAGGGAAATGAACTAATTTGGGGAGTTGGGGACAAAAACAGAACCCTGTTCCAGATGCCTGGAGCTCCCACCCTTGCTGTGAGTTTCTTGTTTGGAGACAGATTTCCTCAAAGCTTGTTTATGAGAACACCACTTTACTTATTTGGGTATCTGTGTTAAAAAAGGAATGGCTTGTACTCTTCCCCTCTTGCTGTTGAAGTTCTGCACGAATGGGTCATCTTAAATACTGGCCAGTGCATGGTTTGAAATGTCTTTGTGATTTTTGGCTGTCAGGTCTGTTATGCAAATCACAGTTTGATTGTCTTCAAGACTAAGCTTTCTGCTGCAGTCTGAACACTGACGTTTCTGGGGTTTGGGAAACTGAATTGCCTGTTGTGTCCATCTGGCAGATCCAGCTGAGAATTCACTAGTATCACCAGAGCGGTGGAGCCAGCCAAGAACAAACGTTTGGCATATTTTGTTCTAGAAAAGCCTCATTTCAAAAGCAAAACGTGCATGTGCACAAACTCAAAATGAAGTGGTAGATGCTTGAAAGCTGGACCAGAATAAAAAAACATGTCAGTACTGCTGCTGTCACTTCTTCAGTAGAAGTTGCGTCAGCTGCATTTTTCCCAAGGCACAGTTTATACCTTGGACATTCTCTTTCCAGTGAAATGACTGAATAATAAGTGAGTCTTCCATTTTCCAAGGGAGCTGAAGTGCAGCAGGCCCATTATGTTCCTCACCCTAATTGAGATCTGCCATGGCAGCCTTCGTCTGTTTTATGAGCACTTGTGAGAGAGCTCTCTGCTGCTTTTTCTTCTAAGCCTTGGACTGATCTGTCGCTCGCTTTTCTCATGGGTTAAGCTCCTAACCCTGTGAGCATTTCTCGGTGGCATTTTCACACAGACTTCTGAAGAACTTGGGCACCAGCTGGATGCCCAGGGTACAGAGGAGCGGTTTGCTTAGTTGGCGTGGGTAGAAATCAGGTCTTCCTAAGGCAGCTTTTCAGAAACAGGCCGAGTCAAAGTTGCTTTGGCTTCTTACTATCTCAGCTCTTACTGAGCTCTTACTGCCTTCTCTTACTGCAGGCAGCCTTCCAGCTCTTGTGCTTTAAGATCCTCGTAGCCTGTAGTCTGCTCTGTGTCATATGGATGCCTAATATCAAGGACATAAGAGAGCATAAGTAATTTAGGCTTATTACAGAGTTTATCGCTGAAGGCGAGAGCAGCGTTTCTGGCAGAAGCCGTCCTTTTGTACGGGACCGTAGGCTAACTCCCCACAGGCAAATCCAGCTGCCAGACGTCTACGCAAGAACCTCAGACCTTTCATTTTTAAGTCATGATCACATATCTGATTCAAAAAAGTATTTTTTCCCCCTTGGATTTTAGAGATGATACAGAGTTGAGAATGTTTGTTGGAACATTTTTAATTAAAATTTTTTGAAGGAGTTTCAAACGTCAAGATAAGTGTACAAAGAAAGTGCCAGATAAAATAAAAATGAAATGTTGAACAGAATTAGTCATCCTTTAAGCTTGTGCTGTTTGATTCTAGAAGTTTTTGTTGTAGAGCAAGTCCTACAGGACTCTGTAGAAGAATTCCTGTATTTTGAAATGGATTTCCTGTTTGTTCACATATTGCATTATACTTTAAGAAAAGTTTTCCAGGATGAAACATACAGTGATAACAATATGAAGAAAAATGAAGATGTTAACCTAATTTTACTTTTCTAATTGGAGAGAAAATGTCTATCACTTGCAATTTGCAGAGGCAGAGCAGAAAGTAGCTTATTACTGACTTGCATTATACACAGAAAATCCCCAGCGTTGTTGTCTGGAGAAAAAATTCTAATTTTAAAACCATGTGTGCCTCTGCGGTCTTCATCAGAACAGTGAGAGCGCTCTGGCTGTTAAAAAGGTGTAGTAGGTATTTTTCATGGGGAATTTTCTCTCTTACAAGCTGCAACAATACGACCTGAAGATTTAGTTTTGTTACTGCATTTCGCTACACCCACTATCACTAAACAAAGCAGAGACCCTGGTTGCAGGACCAGGTGAGGCGACTCATCCAGTAGTAATGCGCTGTGTAAATCACGATTTGGTGGGATGGACCGAGGAAGATCCTCTGCTAGGGAGACTTGTTCAGAATGGACCAGGAAGGGAAGCTTAGATAACGTGGCCTTAATTGTTTTGTATACGCAATCTAATATGATCAGTTGTTGATCCTTGTTAATGAAGTAAAACGGACACACCGAGCTGGTGTGTTTCACTGCTGTCTCTGAGCGTGCAGGTTACAAGGATTTAATCTTTGGTACTTTGATTTTTCCAGGCCAAATCCTTGTTTGGTGACCAGAGCTGCCTACGTTGATGTCCTGGTGATGCTGAGCGCTCACCTGGGGAAGTTCCGAAAGCAAGGTAAGTCAAATGGGATGTTCCAAAAATGGGATGGAAAACCTGTGGGGAAATTCCTGAGCTCAGCGGAATCCAGAGAAAAATAACATATTACTTGTGCTCGTGGTATCTACTGAGTGCTGGAGTCCTTTAGCTGCTTTGCATAACAGGGCCCTTGATTCTGCTTTCTGTAGAGCTAGTCCTGGGGATCGCTGGTGAGAAGAGTGAGGTATGGCTCCATGTCAGAGCTCGAAGCGATGATCTCGCAGTATTTCTAATCCTGCAACTGCGTAACAACAAAAGATCCCCTCCAGTGTTCCAAAATATTTTTCCAAGGTTGTCAATAGAAACACAATCCAAACCCTTGAATGTTGCTACTTCAACCTCTCCTGAAAGCCACAGAGATGTTCCCGCATGAGACACCTGAGGTTTTCTCATTTTTAGAAGTTTTCTAAGAAAAAACTCCGAGACCTTCTTTAAATTTAATTTCTTTATGTTGGTTCTTTATCACTCTCAAGTTTTTGAAGGACCAGTCAAGTGTTTTTAATGTGGTTTTAATGATGCAGAGTGTTGTTTGCAACAATGCAAACCATCCTGTAACCCGTGAGGAGAACAGAGGTGTGGAGGAAGGGACACCCTATGGAGTGTGACTGTGCATAGGCAACTTTCGGTCAGCTGTAACCAGCTTCCTTGTGGGCCTGCTTTGGTAATTGCTTGTGAACAAGTGAGTAATAAATTACCCTGTCAGTCCAGGAAGGCAAATAAAGAATAGTTCTTTCATTTCATTAGAATCCTTAATGACTAATTTTAACACTGCATTTAAGTCATTGGAACCTTTTTTTTATTTCAGACAGTCTTGTTCTAAGGGCTGTGCTTAGTTTTAAAACCAATTCCCTTTGCTTTTTAGCTTAGACCTGTGGTAGAAGTAGTTCCATTTTATTTCCACAGTTGCTGTTTGTGTGATTTCTTGTGAATGAACAGTTCAAATAGTGAATAATCATGAGGAAAATAAGCTGCTGACGAAGGTGTCTGAAATGAACTGCTTGAGATAGGTGGGCGCGGAATCTAACCCTTACAACAGAAACAAAGGCACAGGGAAAATACCTGATGGTTCACGGTACCCAAGGAAGACAGTGAGGGTTATCGGGGACTGTAGGAGATGGCTCTGATCTTCCATGTCCCCTGAGGAGTTGTTCCTCTCTCATGGGTCCCAGAAGTCAGGTTGTACTGGTCAGCAAAGGAAATTTCCGGATGATGTTGCACCATAGGTCTTGTTCTGCGGGGTCCTGCCCGTCGTCTGTGAGGCCCCAGGTGAGGGCTGGGCGCTTTAGCAGGGGGATGCACCACCCTGTACAAAACACGTACAGTGTCTCTAGGGGCT
Organism: Buceros rhinoceros silvestris; assembly: GCF_000710305.1. Lineage (NCBI taxonomy): Eukaryota > Metazoa > Chordata > Aves > Bucerotiformes > Bucerotidae > Buceros > Buceros rhinoceros. Next base: position 17,142 of record NW_010411258.1, on the reverse strand, counting down.
TTTTGACAGCTCTTAAAGGTTGCTTTGGGTAAGATGTGTCTGCCATCAGTAATTCTTACATTACAATATTTATTTACTTTTGTTATTCATACAAACTGCCTTGGTGATTATCCGTTGCAATGCATTAAAAAGTCTGGCTATGTATCACGACTACAAACTAAACAAAAACAACCCCAAAGCCCTCTTCCCCCCTATTTGGGCTCATCACCCTTCTTTTAATTGGAGTACTCCTTTGTTAAAGACAGATCCTCTTTGGAATATTGATTCTTACCCTTGTTTTAATTGCGATGCTCTACCTCTGTCCATCTCCCTTGCAGTAGGTATCATCCCAGGCTTTCTGTATTCGCTTCATACGAAGCTTTTTTCCTCTCTTTCTGATTATTCTTGTCACTCACCCTTCCAATCTACCTTCGTATTTTCTTTTAGGAAGGAACAGCCAGTATTCCAGGTGAGGGCTCCTCATTTCCTTACTTCCTGGGCATTACATTTCCTTTATCAGCCTCTTTCCTGTTTCTGTTATCTTCAGGTTTTTTGTCTGTTTTGGGTTTTTAAACAGTTGCTGCACATTTGCAAAAGCTTTTATTGACCCCTCCACACCAGGAAACTGCACTCCCCCCTTTTTTTTTTTTTAAAAGCCCCTGGCTTGTGAATAGCCCTTTGAGCCTGAGGGACCACTCCATGCTGTGGCTGGATTACGGGCTGGAGTGGATTAATTTAGTTTTCAAAGCTCATGTGGACTGTTCCAAACTAGGGCGCTGTGAGGTGCAATTTCTGTAGAAGGAAAGCAATTATTTCTGCAGACTCTCTCTGCTCAAGGGTAGTTCATTAGTATTGTCTTGCTTCAAAGTTTCATGCGTGTATAGGTTTAAAATCAGATGTTGCAGGCAGTATCTACAGAGAGTAGAAACTTAGACTGGAAATACAGATTTGAAAACTGGAAGATACATCAGAGATGATTTTACATATCACAGGCAGAAGCTCTTCTGAAATGAAGGAGGGCTATGTTTATGTTAAATAGAACCTGAGTGTCCCATGGCACAGTAAGAGAAAGACTAAACTCAGCAGTTAAAAATGAATGTTTTGAGTTTCACATTTAAATATTCTGTAAAGAATAATCATTAACTGAAGCTTTATACTTCTCGTAGTTTAAATATCTTACTCATATATGTGTAGCTCTGGGTATGAGCCAATTTTTCTGTTTTAATCTTGATTTGTAAAGTTGTTTCAATGAAGGGTGAAGGACAAATCCAAATAAAACTGTTTCTTGATGTGTTTATCTAAGAGGCCCCAGGAAGTGCTGTCTATGAGTTCCAGGCCACGGGCTGAAACTGATTTTCATCAACAGAAATGGGAAAGCAATGTAATGAGCCTGCAACTGGTTAAAATCAGACTCCTTCTAATTGATTATGCCTGTCTAAAGGGGCTACAATTACAAAGAGATTTCCAGCGTACAACCCTGCCTAAGCCTCTCCTACGTTACGACTATTTTCTGTAAGTGATTTGTTGTCTTCAATTAATAAAATCTGTCTTTTAAAGTGCAGGACAGCCCTTAGGGAATTTACTTCACGAATTCAAAACAATTTAAAATGTCAGATAAGGAAGGCAGGCAATAATGGATACCAAAAGCATCTTGTCCAGCTAAGAATTTATTCCTGGCCAAATGATGATTATTTATCTTAAAACACACAAACAAAAAAAAAAAAACCCTCTCATAGTTACTCTGATTTGATGTTGTGGATGGAAGTGTTGCCTGATTCGTGTCACTGGGAAAATGCAGTTTTCTTTCCGTGAGTTGATAGGCAAAATCTAGAGCATTTTTTCCAGCTCCTGATGTGCCTGAGGGTCTTCTCATGTGCAGAGACAATACCTAATGTCGAGACTATGTAAAATTGCAACATGTGGGGGGTTTTTTTCAGCTACCAGTTGCAGTTGGAACTCAGGAAAAAACTGAAGCAAGCCACTTTGTTAAAAAAAAAGTTAAAATACATAAATAAAAATAATATTTTTTGCCTTGATTGAGAGTAAACAAAAGTTCTTTCCAGATCGAGGATTACATTTTCTTCCTTCTCACAGCAGCTGGTCAAACTGTACAGTGATTTTTGTTTGTAAATAACAGTATGTCTTTACTGTATCTTAACAACAGACAGATGTTTACTTTGGGAACCAGTGTGGTTTCTTTGGTTTAGTCGGATATTTTGATGTAAGCCAAAGGAAAGAGTTTACTTAAAGTTAAGCAGAAGGGAAAACATTTACATGAAAGCCAGGAAGGATTTCTTCGTGATGAAGTTGAAAGCAGGACTGTTCCCCCTGCGCTGTAATAAGACAGGGGCTTTCTTCCCTTCGGTACATATTCGTGTGAAAGAGGAGTTGGAGAGCATGCGGAGGCGAGGCGAGTGCCAAGCTGGCAGTGTTGACACCACCAAAATGAAAGATACTGTCCCCCTCTCCCCTTCATGTTTGTCTCTTCGTCCATCTAATGCTGCTCCCCCTTGCCGTGCCCTGGACCCTGCTGTCCTGCTGGTTTTCACGTCGCTGCTTGCGTGTGGGCAGCGATACCTCGGTGTAAAGCAGTGCTGATGGGAAATGAAAGCACTGCTTTTGCACGGAGCTTAGAAACACAGACGTGGTTTGGAGAGCCGAGCTGGTGGGCTCGCGGCGCTGCAGCTCAGCTGGGGAGGGAAGCACATAGGGAGCCGAGAGGCTGCAGGGCTCCAGAACTGAAGCTGTTCCTCTTCTCAAGCCAAGGCTCTTGAACTTGAACCTTTTATTTTTTCCAAGTGCCTGGGATTATTTTTGTTGTTAAACTGGTGTCTGTAGAGTCAGGCTGTGTAATAACTGGGACGAAGGCCTAATCCCTCTCCAAGGCAACCAGACGGTTCAGAAATTAAGGAATTTTGGCAGCTGGATGCTTGTCGTGTGACATAGGCATTAATGTTAGTTTATGCTATGATGGTATGCAGTGCTACCCTGTTTGGAGGGGGTTTGGACAACGTAGCAAGTAAAATCCACCAGCTTGCACGTTACGGGATGGAAACCATCAGCGTCATCTCCAGGATTCTGCCGTGACATAGGTTCGCTCTGATCCTGCAGTTCCTTTGACTACATCAAGCCCATTCAGAAAAGAAACTGTAGTGAAAACATGAATGGCAGAACTGATGGTTAGGTAAAACGTCTGAAAATCTTTCTCAAATACCAAATTCCTTTGAACCTTGTCCAGAATTACTCAGACAATGCTTCTGCTTTATGTGCTGGACAGTGTATAACCATGTCACATTTCTATGTAAACGTCAAACAAATTAAGATGGCTTTGGAAGAATTTGAGCCTGAAAAGGCAGGATATTTAATGGTAAATAGAAGGCTTAGGGAAATGTCTTCATGGGCAACAAAACGGGGCCATATTTATGTTGGAGCTGCATGTCAAATTCAGCAGTTTAACAGCAATATTTGGACGGGCTTTTAGGAGTATTCAGTGCTTAATTGTACACAGCAAAGTTGCAGAGCAGTGAGTTGTCTTGTACGTACTGAAGAAATCTGTGTAAGTTTGCTTTAGTTTTTGTAGTTACCTTTAATGCATTTTGACGTTTTAAAACTCCAGCATCCCTGAACGCCAGTGGCAGTGGTGTTCTCTTCTCTGCTTCTTCCTGGGTTTCCCTTACTGGTATTTGAATTTTGTGGGATGCAGCATGCTAACTCCCTTGCCATACAAGCTATAAGACATCTGGACTGGGCAAAAAACTTGGTTTGAATGCTATAAAACAATTCATTCCTGATGATGATGGAGAAGAAGGTTGAACTCGAGGCACGTGAAGATGTAGGTCTGTGTGTGTCTGAGAGAGAACTGTATTTTTTTTTTCTTTCGTGTCAGCATTGCCAACTTCATTAAAGCCCGAAACCCTCTGGCATCACAGGTAGCAGTGACCTTTGTGTTCACTCCAGGAGATGGCCAAGCACTGAAGAAGTTTCTCGGGCCGTGCTGTGCCATGTGGGCAGGGTGCAGCAGGGTAGAGGGCTGACACATCACAGTTCCTGTGCTGATACGTCAGAGGGGTTACGGCACAGCTCCCTTCTGAGCTGTGTTACCTGCTCAGAGTCAACGGGCCCAGGCAAAGCGTACTGGCTTGTTTTAATCGGTAAATTCTTTAGCCCGACACACACAGGAGAGAGCTGTTTATATAGAAGGGGCATCTTCTTGACAGCAACCCTTCCTGACCAAAGCTGTGCAAAGCGTGCGATTTCCAGTACCACCAGCATGGCCCTGGCAGTGGTTCTCCTGGTTTCGGTGGCAGCTGGGTAGCTGACCCGTGGCACTCTCTCCAGTCTGATCTCTGATCTTAGAACTATTCTGTAAGTAGAACATGATGGCATAGTGGTGTTTGGTGCTTTTTGAAGTTTCCAAACTACTTGAATTTTTTCCGAGTATATTTATTATGGTTTATTTGGATTAATCACTTTCTACAGTAACAGTGCAAAGCACGTACAATTCCCAAGACTGAATTAGTCGCTTGATTTAAGGACTTCCGAATACCTATAATTGGCAAAGACAAACAGTCTGCAGAGTATTGACGCATTTTCCAAGTTGTTTGAGACTTTCATCCCAAGGGTTGAACAATTTATATTTTCAGCACAGTTTTTGTCCTTGTTTCTTTTTATTTAAATATAAACACATGCAATATCTAGGAAAGCCATTTTATAAATTGGAATCAGTTTAAAATGAAGGAGAATTTTGTTTGCATTTCCTGCCTGAATTTACCTTTTGCATACCTGGTGTTTTTCAACTTCAGAAGCGCTTTGTGGACTGGAGCAGATGGTAACATCATGTATTTGTCACTTCACTTAGTTTTATTCTCATTTCAGGAGTGCAGTTGTTTGGCTTTTGGGAAGAGATCAACAGAATTATTTCGGATTCGGAACTGACGTGTGGTGTTCCCTTCTCATCTGCGGTACCGGGACTGATACAGTATCTTCAGAGCATCACCAAACTTGTGATATCGGTGCTGTCGGTGACTGCGGGCCCTGACATCCGGAGCAGCACTTCGCCCGGTGCAAAGGAAATCGCCAAGCCATCGCTGTCCATAGTTCACCTCCTTCACTGCGAGCTGCCTGAAGTACGTCTGCTTGCGCTGGAAGCAGTGCTGCTCTGGTTGAAGCAAATCCATTCCAAGCAGACTGCAGAAGAAGGAGGAGGTGTGTTGTGTTTGCTCATTGATTTGGAAGGCCCTCTGCTCACGATGGCTCTGAAGGAGAAGAATCTCCAGTGTTTTTGCAAGGTAGGAGGGTCCTATTTTATTGACATCTGGTATGTTTTCAGTAAATTATATTCTTAATTTTTAAAAATATATTTCAAATGTGCATGCTGTTTAAGTAATACTTGAGTGGTTGGTTTGGGTTTTTTACGCTGAAGAGGAGCTGTGCTATAATTCTGTAACAGACGTTGTGGTGTAAAAGCAAGAACTTGCTCTTTACTTTCTGAACACTGTCAGGAGAGGACCTTTGTGTTCCTGGAGTGGGGCTTAAGTCAGTGTTTTACTGATCTCAAATGTACACATTCATGTTGAGATTGTTTGTGACTTGTGCAGGTGCTGGAAATTCTTTATAATATGGACCTCAGGAATGTGCTTCCGAAGACTGAATGCTCCATAAAAATGAAACCAAATGAGCTCTTAACCTGGAGTTTAAACATTGTAGCTACCTCCAACAGGTATGGTCTGTCATGCTCAGAAATATTTTCTGTCATGCTACGGAAATATTTTAATGATAGCCAGTGAGCATAGCTCTTCCTGAATGGTAACGGGAAATGCCTTAACACATAGAACTGACGATCAAAACGTCCGCTTGGTTGCTATGAATCTGCCATCTGTCCTATCTTGGTCTGTGTGTAGAAAGAGTGACAGATCTGACATCACTTGTTGGCTTGGCAGAAATGGTTAACCCTAACCGTGAGAGCTCACACTCCTTATTCAGACTGTAAAGTCAGCAGAAAGCACTGGAAACTTGGAGCTGGTTTGCAGTTTGTACTGAATTAGAAGCTGTGCCCATCCATTCTTCGTGGATGGTCACACAAGGTTAGTGTCCAGGCTCTGAGGGCAAGACCAAGCTGCTTTTCTCTTTTCAAGTCATATAAACATCACACCTCAGTGTTTCTAATGTACAGTATTTAGGGTGTAGAATATAAAACATCGTTTTATAGCTGTGCACATTTGCTGCTGGTTTGCCCTGAATTTTTCAAGTTTAAATGATGATGTGGAGTGTTTATTTCAGAAATGAAATAAGACACTCGTGGTAAAATAGCTTTGACTGGTGCTGTTAGAGGGAGATGGCTGCAGTTGCAGACCTTACCGCTCAGGTGCTGCCCTTCCCTGCGGTGAGACCAGCCCTTCAGGTGACATTTTCAAAGTGTTTTTCTATGGGAATTGTGCAGGTAGAAAATAAACATGAGAGAGATGAAAGTAAGAGCATATTCCATTTGGACACCAACTACAAACGTGATGTTAAAATCTGTAATGTAAAAATTCCAAGTGCTCAGCTTGCAAAATACCCATTGGTGATAGTCAGGAAGGATGAAGAACTGGCTGTTTCCTTTTTTTTTCTAGAGATGAAACAATGGCAGAAAGAGATGCTTATTTTGATCTGTTCTTTACCTTGTTTTCTCAGCACTGAAGTTCAAAGCATAGCTCTCAAATTTGCCTCCAAGCTGGTTAACTACCTTTTGCAGGACCATCAGCAGGTAAGAGAAACGGAGCTGCTTAACGTTTTTGTTGTTGTGAAGGTTTTGGTGATAGAAGTAACGTGGCTTCTTTTAGATAGAAGCCCCAGTTTGTGTTTTCTTTTGTGTCCTTGCACCTTTCCTGGCATTATGTCTTCCTCTCTGAATACACTGCCCCGTTCTGAAATGAAACTGCCATTGATATCATCTCAGTACATCCCTTTCAAAGTCACTTTGAGTTAAAAATGTAAGTAAATTTTTCTGATGGATTCATTTCAACTTCTGAGAGCATCCAAAATAGTCACTAAAGTGGTAAGAGAAATGCTGACAGTGGTTAACACGTTCTGAATCCTGTCCTCTCACTGAAGTGCAACTTTGCTGTCGTTTCTGCCGGCTGGGGAGCCAGAGGAGAGCCGATCCGAGAGCAAGGCTCGAAGCTGCAGCAGTGGTTGGGTGCAGTTCCCTTCCTCACTGTGGGCAGCGTGACCTTGCCAAGGCTCAGCCTGAGATTGCTCTCTGAGCACGCCAGCCCGTTGTCTGCGTGGAGTTTCTCATTGAATTTCCTCTTAACATTTGTTTTTAAAACACTGGAGTAAATATAATAACCCTTGTAAAATTCAAGGCTCTGTGTTCCCCATTTGTGTTTATGGCTACTTAATTTAGATTTATCCCAGCACAAATTCCTGGCTCGGATTTCTTCTGATTTTAGATTGTCAGGCTGTGATGTCACACATGTATGCGTAGAGCAGTGCCAAGGCAGCTTGTAGTGCTAGAAAACTTTAATTTTTGTTATGTTTACAAAGACATAAAAACCATTTAATGGATTTTTAAAAGTAGACGAAATTCTCATGATCTGTTTTAAAATGAAGATTTTTTTTTTCCTTATGTAGCTGTTATTTTTTTATGGAACATGCAGCAAAATCAATTCATATTGTAGGCTAATAATACTGTCTCATAAAAAAAAAAAAGGAAGCCATCTTTCTGCTTTCTAAAAGACGAAGTACATCCGTTTCCCATCTCAGTTCTTTCTTTGGGCTTGCGTTCAGTGTTCACGTCTGGAGGAGAGATTGTTTCTCTTCCATATAAGGTCTGTTTTTTCCAGATATCCACAGTCCGTTCGAAATTTGCACAATTGTAACATCTTAGGAGATGTTTATTTCTCTGTAACTTGTTACTGAATCTGTAGCACACACTCTGCTTCTGTCCCTTTGTGCAGTGCAGGGTACGTGGCTGTGTGCCACGCAGCGTGAGGCAGTGTGACCCAGGTGTAATTTACCCCTCAGTGAGTCCTCCTGCGCTTCCCCACCCTTTAACTCCCTTAAACTTTCTCCACCCTTTAACTTTTCATGGCTTCTTTGCTCTACCTTATTTGTTTGTTCTGTTTTCACATCCATTAATGTAAAAAAGGAAAGAAGGAGAAAAGACAAAAAAAATCAGTTGCACATACCTCAGTTGTCTCCCAGTCGAGCTGGTGCTGCTTTGGGGTTTATTGCTCCTCTGGACCATCTTTCTGGCTGCTGTAGCACACACTTGCTTGTGGCTCTGTCTGGCTGCCACCTCCTGCAGTTCACATGTTCTCTTACCGAACTTGCGCTTGAGTTTTGTGCACCTGGGACTGACCTGCCGCCCTCCTGAGTGTGGCATCCGAAGGGGATTTCAGCTCTTTCTTGATCACTTATGGAAGTCAGGACTTTCTCTTCCCAGAAAAAAAATCTAGTAGCTGTCAGTACACGTGAGAAAGTCAATCCTTTGTCCTATTATTATTGAGTCGTAGGTTTCGTATCATATGTCTGAGGACTAAATATTTTTCAAAGGATGGCAACTGGATTTTATCTGAACCAGGAAATTTCTCTTTCCTGTTCCTTTTTCTAATTCTTCATGTTTAGGACAGTGAGCTTTGCTGTGTATCAGCCAACATGGAGGCTCTTTCAGGGTTTTGAATGCACACGCTATCAGAACCCTAGGTACCTCAGCAATGTTAGTAAAAGAATTTCCATCCCCACTATCTGCAGAGGAGACAGGTGGAGCTGCCTTCACCCCTTCTCTAAGCATTGTGTTATCAAAGCCCCAGACTGATGCTGCAGTTCATATACTCCTCGTGTGTGTCTGCGTGTAGGATACTTCTGAGAATTCTCCTCTCTGTTACAGTCCAGTGTATTTGTCATTGACTTGTGTGTTTAGAAGAAATGAGGACGCAAAGTTATGCTTTGACTTGCGTGGTCATTGGTGTGTCTGCTGTGAAGGGACAGAGCCAGAGAATTGCCTGTGAGCACTGCTCTGACTAAAAGAGAACCTTCCATCTTAGCTGGCTGTGAGATAATGAGCCAACTTTTGAATGGGCGTGTGGGGTTCACCCCCTTGAAAAACCCCCCACATTTACTGATGAGTAGTATCCCTTTGGCAGTCTGTGCTTTAACGTGTGGTAAGTGGTAACAGTGGATTGTACAGCTGCTTCTCACATGTTCTGTACCTTCAGGTTTCAAAAGAGGTCCTGAAGAAATGGGTGCAGCTGGTGGTTGATGCTTGTGGAGATCAGCAGCAGACAGAGATGCTGTTGGCAGCTGCAGAAGTTCTTAAAAGTGTAACGTCGTTCCTTCTGGTCAATGAGAAGCTTGTTCTTGGTGAGTAGTTTCAGCATTAATTTTCTGGATCGTTTTAGATGGAGCCCATTAATACGTGACTTAAAATGTATTGTTTATGTGAACTCATGGTCAAACCATAGAATTACATCAAACAGGTTATTTTGAAAATTTTAACAGGATTTAATTACTAAAGAGGCTTATTTCAATTCTGGTACGAAAGGCCCATGTGCAGAGCGTCTTGCAGTAGCTCCAGAGAAGGGACACGTGAAATGTGTTGTGTTTCCAGGCCACTGGACGTTGCTGAACAGATTTACTGGCTTGCAATTGCACTCTGACTCGAATCTTCCTGAAATATTCTCTTGCTGATGTGGAGGTACTTTAACACTGTGAGTGTAACGAGGCTGTGCAAGTGAAATTCTCTGGTCTGTTGTGATACTGTTGAAGATACTGTATTTTTCCTTTTAGCTTTTTTTTTTCCCCCTGCCATCCGTGAACAGAGACCCAAGGGGCTTTTGTGACTAAAGGGCCAGGGGATATGCAAAAAATAGGGGGTAGTAGGTGATAAATTATTTTGCATCCTGAACCAAACAGGCAGCTCTAAATACTTTTTAGTTTCTGTGGTATTTTATTCCAATGTCGTTAAATGATTTTAATTTGAGCAGCTTAAGACCATGTATATGGGCTTGATTCCAGTTTTTGTTAGACAAGAAGAATGGTGTATTTCTTCATCTCTAGCTAGTGCTGTTTTTAAAGTCAGCTATTTATTTTGAGATGTGGCTTTTTAAGAGGCATTGTAACATTTAACAGAGCTAAATCTCTTATATGAGTTAGATGTTGTGCTATAAAATGTTGATAGTATCAACTCTGGAAATCTTGACCTCTACCCGTCTAGTTAAATCTTAGTAGGATAGACTTTACTATTTTGTATCAAGACGACGGAGTGAAAAACTCCCAAATGCTGTTCTTCTCATCTGTCACTGTTTGGATCTGGCCTGTAGCTGATGGAGAACAGAGGTTCCTCTTTGATCTTGTCAGAACAGTTGCTGGTTTCCACGTCATCCATTTGAGCAGATGTGAAGGTCTGAAGTAAGAAGGAGCAGCAGTTTGTCGTCTGCAAAGAGAGACAAAGAAAACCAACCAAACAAAACCCCCAAATCTCCTCCAAAACAGCCTGGAAAAGAAAGCCCCAAGGCCTCAGTGGGCAAGCCATTCAAACTAGCCCTTTGCTCTGAACATTGGGCCAGGAGAGGAAAGGTGCAGAGCCAACCCTCCATACTACCTACAGCTGTCAATCTGGGGTTCTCCACAACCGTGGACCTGTCAGCACTGCAGTGAGAAGTTTAGCAAATCAAGGATGTGAGCTGGTGTTCCACTGTAGTGATATAATCCCACAAAGGGGTTGTGCACATGTAACCAGTTTTGACTTCAGTGCCTTGTTTTGCATCAGCTTGCTTGACCACAGAGAGGAGGAATGGAAGGAAATTGTGGTTGAGTTGTAGTCGTTCCCATAACCTTCCATTAAGTACATTTGTAAGAGGAAGAGGGTGAGTGTCAATCAATATGTTCTGGATGACCCCATCATCTCTCCCTTGCATCGCTTCAGGCTTCAGAAAAAGGCTTTCATTTGAAGACTTTCACCTCTCTTGGAGATACAGTAGAAGTTTGCCTAGGTGGGAAATCTGGCCATTGTATCTAAAAGGGAAAAATTATTCTGTCCAGTTGAACATTATTGGGTGTGTCATGCTAGGAAAAAGCAACTTCCTCCTGAAATCATTATACTCCATGTTATTCCTACATAAGGAGGTTATATGAAATACGGAAATGCTTCTTCTGACTGGGTAGTAAAGCCTCAAGCAATTAGCTTTGGCCAAGCAGTAAAATACAATTAATTGTCTGGCTAGCCTTGTAATACAGATCTCTGATAGACCTGTTGATAACGTGCGTGAAGGAAACCAGCGCAGTGATGAAGCACCAACTCCCCTGTTCTCTGTGATCACCAGAAGGTGATATCTAACAGCTGGCTGCCTCTAAAAGAGACCTTCCAGTGGGTTCCTTTAGGGAGGCTGTTCAGTGAGAGCCGAAAAGGCAGCTGAAAAAGGTACAAGGGTGGCAGGGCGTGTTGGTGAGTGATGGCATGAGGTGGATGTGGGGGAAGCAGGTGACAGGTAGGTCCCTGGGAGATGGAATTGTTTCCCGCTTCCTGCAGGGAACGGTGTCTATGGCCAGCACTGCTGTGAGTATCTGAACAAGCCTTGCTTTGGCAGCCCGTGCTCCAGGCAGACTACAACAGCAAATCCGTGATCGCGGTGCGTTGGTCAGTCTCCAGAGGCAAAATATTTGCCATTGCCAGACATGAATTCTGCACTCCTAGAAACTGTAGAAGATTCAGAACACTCACAACTTAAAATTGAACTTGGACTCAGGGAGGTCCAGTTCTCTTACCAGTTGCCCACTGTTTAAACCCAGCGGAGTCAACCACCAAGATAAATTCACACGTGCTGGAAACACTTCGATCCCATTGTCTGTTGTTTTCCCAGTGGCTTGCCAGTGCATTTTTCTTGCCCATGTTTCAGCATTTCTCTGCATCTGTTGTGTTTAGGTGTGGAAACAGAGCTCAACTTCTTTGAGTGCGTGAATAGAATTCTGATTTTTGTCCATCAATAAATGCAGGCCTGTCCGATACCCTTGCTATGTGGAAATGTGTGGTTCTACTGCTGCAGAATGAAGATCCGGCAGTAAGGGATGCTGCTGCTGAGGTTATACAGGTGGCCTACACTGACAAAAAGAGCAGTAAAGGAACAGGTATGTTTAGTTTACTTTGCTTTTGTACCTTGTTTGATACTTGGGAGTCAAAAGTATTTTTCTTCTCATCACAACCTTGCTAACCGTAAAGCGATCCACGCATCTGCTATAAACACGTACCGTGGAAGGTAACAGCAAGTTGCGATGTTTGACACCCACCACGCTTTATTATTTTGCTTTACTGGTCATGGTATAATTTGCATGTGGTGACATGGGTATGTAAAAAAAGAGAAGAGCAGTGTTCAGCTTTCTTGCTGTGGTGAGTCAACTATCACATAATTTCACATTCTGGAAACTTCTTTAATACCAGCTTTAGTCTAATATAATGCAGTGGAAGACACTCCTTGAATCCCAGGTCATTATAATAGCCTGATCACAGGGAGAGAGGAATCTGGGAAGCAGTATTCAACTCGTTGTTTCGTTGTTAGACCTTGAAATCCATTTAGATCCAGATCAGCAAAGACAATTCTCAGCATACCCACAACAGGCTTTCAAGGATGTGGGCCTTTCTGCCTGCATGCTCTAGTTTACTCAACCCTGTTAATTTTAAAATAGCCACAAAACTTGAGCAGGCTTAACTAATTCATGTGCTTCGCTTTGAGAGTCTTTGCTGACTCATTCTTCCGTGTGTTGTGACTAAATTAGATTTTGCTACCAAGCCCATCTCGCTGGTGGTCCCTGCCGCTCTGTGCTACTCTGTAATGCCTGTACCAACTTGTCTGCAGTCAGTTCAATTCAGTAAGCTGTCTCCATGTGAACTCCTGCTAGACTGGAGATACTGTAGCTCTATGGTTTAAAAAAATAAGAAAAGCCAGTAAAAGTGTACGTTTGCCACTGCTGTAGACAGAAGCAGCCAGGAATGTGCTCGTATGGCAGATGTGGTTTTGAGCCGGCACTGCTCAGGCACAGTGCTGTAGGACAAGGTAAAGGGAGGGATGTGTTACAGATGGCTTTCATCATCTTATTAAAGCCCACAGCTCTGATTCCAGCACGCTCATCACAGCTCTGGCAATTTCTCTAGTCCCAGCTACAGCTCTCTTGAATATCGAGAGGTTCTCCATGGGTGTGCCTCAGGTCCCCAGCACTGGCCTTTGGGGGCATCCTCACATCTCAAGTTGGTACTTTCTTTTGAGATAACAGAATGCTGGATTTTCTCTCTGGCTCCCTGTATGTTCTCTCTTCTTCTTTGTGGAATCCCTGCGCCAGGGGATATTGCCCAGTGTTGTCAGTGGGTGAGGGCTCTGTCCTGATGATGGATATGAAGGACTCATCAGCGCTTGCTGTTACAGCTTACTGCTTTGTAAAGCAGAGGTAGCCATAATTGAGGACATAGGACATAAAAAACAATTATGATGTTATGTTCCTTTCATACCATTAAAGTCTGCTCTTTCATCACAGCGCTGATTTTAAGATGTCTAAGCTGATAACACTGAAATTCATTAGAACCCATAAAACAGCTCTCTTTAAATCTCGTATTTGATAACAAATTGCTGGGTATCGTACATTGAGTGACTCTTCATTTCCATTATACGATGACAAATAAGTATTGTGGCCCAGCAGTTTTATCATGAGATCAGAAAGAAAGATGACTCAGGGTCAGGAAGATGCGTAGATATTTAGAAACCCATTTTCATATGTTCTGTAATTGCTTCAGTTTTATTTCATTGCTATTACCACTAGCTAACATGAGAGAGTAAAGAGACTATTATAACTTCAGCTTCATTTGTGCATCAGAGATTTTCATGACCTAGTAGCCATTATATTTCCAGAAATACCAGGCTGTCATGGTGCGTTTCTCTGTTTACCACTGTAACCTCACTGTACAGAGAATGGGAATGCTGCTCAGAAGATCCAAGCACAGGACTTGCCAGCGGTTTTGGCAATAGCGTCTTCAGAAAACTCTTGCTGTGCACACAGCGTGTAAGGGAGCAGGCTGTGGCTGCTCACAGAACAACTGCACTATTGGCTTAGGGCATCAGCACTGCAAGTGTTTCATTTCTGTGTGAGATCCACAGGAATACCTGATTACAGCCCAACAGCTGCCCCTGCCCTTCATCCACGGGACAAGCTGGCATCTGGGTTTCCTGTGAAAGAACCAGTGCCCTTGTGTGTAGCAGGGGGACCAGGACTGAACCTGTAGTCTGCCTCAGCACAGTAAGATGTGTCAAGCCGGACTGTTAATAACAATGACGTTATTTGCTTAGATTGTTCGTATAGTTATAGGACATGTGTCCTTTACGTACACGTTGCTCAACAGCAGTACCAAATGCGTAGCAGCACCGTGCTGTCAGATAATAGGCGCTTTCAGGTCATTTATAGACGATGAAACTGGAAGCAAATGATCCTGTCGGTTAGTGTGGTTTCACTTCCAGTAACAGCTCCTACCTTGTGTAATTTTTTGAAATGTTACGTGAGCTCCTGGGACAGAATATGCACTTGGTTTCTTCTTGTTCCCTCATGGCAACAAAACCTTTTATTTTTTTCTAGAAAGCAAGGATTTCCACAGTTACCACTAAAGTTCTTTTAAAATTTTTTTTCATTCATACAAAGAAGCTTGGTTTAATATTGTGATGTGTAAAAGCTCCTAATTAGGAGGGGAGATGACTGAGGTTGGCAGTCATTTGCTGGCAGAGCAGGTCGAACAGCATCCTAGCTCACTAGAAAGGACAAAACCTTTTGTTTTCCCTGCTAAAAATACCAGCTTAGGTAGTTACGGTTTTCCTAATAACCTGAACAATACAGACCCCATCTGTAACTCAGGGTATCGTATGTACACTTTGTTGTTGTTTCCTCATGCATTGAGGTGTAAACTTCTGGGGGATTGTTTTATTCCTTTTAGTAAGAGGGAGGGTACAGGAGGTATTGTATTCGGTGTAAATGTAGAATAGCTGCTTTGAAATCTAATTAAATTAGTGACCCATGGCTGTGTAAAGTCTAGACCTATTCACAGCAGCATTTCTTATCCAAGAGGGTAACTCCTTACAAGAAAGAAGATCATTTAAGTCAGGGAAGTAGAAGTTTTCTTTCTCTAATGACTGCTTTACTAAATATCCTGAAAAATTCAAGTGCTAGGACTAAAAACTGTGTTTACTGAAGTAATTTTCCTTTGTGGGTTTTTTTTATCTAGGGAAGTGTTAAGTTATGAACTTGTCAGTATTAAAAAAGTTTGAATAAACTATTTTTCACTTTTATAGCTAAGCCAGTGCAATTCTATACCATTCTGTATTAAAAAATACCTTTAGTCAGCTTAACCTTTATGTTGGTAAATTAGCAAATTAACCTTAAATGGGTTGAAGAGCATTTTTAGTGTTGTCAGCATTAGCACCAATTTAGCTGAATTTAAAATTGAGCTGAATCAAGCTTAGATGAGCAATTAGATTCACGAGCTCGAGTAAATCTTTTGAAAACGCCATGATGATTCAGCAGCCTAAATCTTCTTCTGAAATACAATGTAGGCCTTCAGCATCCTTCTGCCACCTTTGTGGAGAAATAGCGGTATCGGGCAGGGATGGGCGAGTCAGCTCGGGGCCCGGCCGCTGTGTGGCTGTGGCACAGCGTTGCTCAGTGCCAGCTGGGTCCATGGCCCACTCTGGGAACGACTGGCACTGGGTGTGTTGTAAAGCAGCTTTGAAAATCACTCCAGGGCTGTTGCTGCTGTTATTTCTCTTAGTTCTTGAGTAATTCCAAGAATAGGATCGGGGCAGTTCTGATCATATTGCTGATTTCACCCACTAGCCAAAAATTCCGGTATATTAATCCTGTTCCTTCTGTTCTCACGTCACATGCTTAAGAACTAAGCAATAGATGATCCTCCTCTGCCAGGAGTTTCGGAACAAAAGGCGATGCAAAGCTCTCTGATCTTCTCTTGATGGTTGTTCTCTTCCTGATAGATTCTACTTTTCATCTTTCGAAAAAATAAACGGTGAAAATGATGAATGTCCTGATTTTTGTTTCACCGGCAAAACGCCCCAGTATTAGCTGACTGGTTTAAAGAAGCTCACTTCACTTCTGAAGGGCCTCCTCTTGGGAAGCGGACTTCTGCAGAGCAGATGGGGCGGATTCTTGTGAAAGTCTTCATTGCTGGCTGTTGACCCGTGTTTTAGTGGCACATGGTATCTCAGCCCTGTGTTACTGTATGAGACTAAATGTACGTAGGAGCTTTTCAGCAACTTTTTTTTTGGTTGTTGACTAGAGAGTGTAAATGTGAGTAAAGGGAGAAGTTAAAATGTGCTGCTGGAGGGCAAAAAACAAATGTAATTCAGTTAGATTAAAGAACTAAAACATTTTCAAGGAGACTTTGAATTCCTTTCTAGACTTTAGCATTTGACTGAGTAGAGCCTTTCTCTTTGTGAACAGTGTTGTCTTCTCGGCATGCAGCAAAGCCACTTGTTTCTGGCACCTCCTTTTTTCACACATCATGAATACAGAAGGTAAATTCACAATAAATTTCATGAATCTAGGGTAGGTGCCTCTCTCATGAAGGTGCGTGCCTGGGGTTTTTGGGGGGGTTGGTGGTGTAAATAAGCCTTAGCAGAAGTAGGAGTTAAGATCAGACTAACTATGTTAACATTGGAAAGAGATGAAGAGTGAAGAAATCCTACCCAGATTTATGTTTCGTGTTTCTATCCTCTAAAAATCTTCCTTGGTGAACCTAAAGCTGTGCGGTTTTCATACACGTTCCACAAGAAGATCTACTAAATCACTTGAGGGCGAGATAAGAGATAAGGCAGTCTGATGTTAATGCACACAATGGTCTGGCATTCATCATCAACACCACAGGTGATACCAGCAAATCATAGATGACTGGCATGATCCCAAAACTTGTACCCCAAATGTCCTTTACAACTGGTCCATGAAGTATTTCAGGACAAGTGACTCAGATTTAATCTGCTCCAGTTGCTAGTGAAACAGCTAAGAGTGGGTAAACCTGAAATGCTAAAAATACCATTGTCCTTGGTACCGTTCAGCTGCCTGGTAAGAGCATCCCACACAATGCACCAAAATATTTTACTTCAATATTTTACTTTATATTTTATATTTATATATATTATACTG
>NW_010411257.1:27204-67409 GCF_000710305.1 Buceros rhinoceros silvestris | reverse complement strand
CCGCTGCCCGGCCTGCCGAGCCCTCCGCCGGGCGCTGCCCGACCGCCGGCCTCTTTGCTCTGCCTTTACCTCCCCAGCTCCCAGTCTCCCCTTCCCTCGGGCGCCTCTTTGTCCCATCTGCTGAGTCGTAGCCCCGTTACCACTGTCCTTACCCTTTTCCTGCCTCTCCATCCCTTGGGCTGCGTCCAGTCCTCCTGAACCCCTTCCCTCCCGCTCCTTTCCAGACTTTTCTCCTCTCCGGTTGTGCCCTGGTGGGATTTGCACTGTCCCCGCTGCAGAGTGGTTTTATCGTGCTTTCCTCCCGTTTTGTGTGTGTGCAGATACAGGTGACACAGATGAGTTTACAGATGAGCAGCAGCAGGAAGGCCCAGAAAACCTGTTCCCTGAGCAGCTGACTGCAAAGGCCTCCTCTGCCGCATTGGAAGGAAGTAGGTGGTTTGCTTGGCCAAAGTGTAGTTGTTGCAGACCACACTGCCGTGGGAGCTAAACGTGACGAGCTAACCTGGCTCTTTTGAGCAGATCCAGCGTATCTGTCACATCAACAGCTGCTTTTCCCAGGAAAGCAGATCCAATTTTGTGGGTAGTGCCCTGGGCACTGTGGCTGATGTTTTGTCATGAGCTTCTGCCTTGGGATGCTCCTTTGGAAGAAAGCTGTCTTAAGTTTGGCTCTCTCATCTTTTCCAAAGAGATGGAAAGGAGGAGACTGACTGGGATGAACGAAATCAACCCATAAACACAGATCTTCTATCCAGCCTTTGTCTGTGATATCTTTTAGTGGCTTTATAATTTCAGATTTTTAGAGATTAATTTTATTAAAATAAGTAGAATGAATATGTTCCCTTTAGTAGGAATGAACTAATTCCCCTTGTAGAGTTGCAAGCTCTCCTCTTTATTCTGATGTAGCTTTTTAAGGTTAAAAGTGGTGATCCTGTAAAGAGTTCAGATTGGTGCAGTACTTTAACCACAGTACTGTAAAGCAACCTTTCACGAGAAATTGGAAGAAAATAAAGGAAAAGGAATAGAAAGAGCATCAGAAGAGAGCAATGATATTCTCTGGCTCAGGGATTCAATTCTTTGCTGTCAGTATCTGAGTAACTCCCACAAGCTTCTGAAACAGTTCCTGGTAGAAGCAGAGTCACAGCCTGCTAGTTTCTATCCATGAAAAAAATTTGTTCGTGCTGTCTTAAAAGGATAGGACCACAAAAGTAGAGTGCTGAAGCCTGGTGCAGTGTAGGTAGACTAAAGAAATGATCCAATTCGGCTTCCCACTCCACACCTCTGAATGGCGGCAGCTGCAGCGCTGCAGGTTAATGCTCAGGAGCAGTAAGGGAGAATTGCTATTGCTTGAGAATAGTATCAGCGCACAAAGGAGCCTGGTGGGGGTGCAGCTCAGCCTTTTCCAGTTCTTTTTTAAGTGTCCAGAAGCCTGTGCTGAAAGGGGGAGAAGAGACAGTGCACCTCCTGAAAGACAGTATAACATGAAATTGTAAAATCTCAACTGGCTCTGGAAGTCGTGCAGTTGTTCCTGTGTTATGGTGCCTTCCATCACTTCTTGGGCTAAACATTTTCAACATCATTGATCTGGAATGACAAAACCCTTAATCGCATTTCCTTGTGCAAAGTGGTTTCATCTTGAAATCCACTAATCTACTTATTTTGTCATAAAAAGTCAGCTGCATTGGGTACTGCTGGTAAGGGTTTTCTAACGGAAGACCTGCAACCTGTGGAATGCAGCACAGTCCCTGGCTTCCCCGGGGTCGGCTCTTCAGCAGTAGTGCTGTCCTGCGGGAGGGAAAAAGTGCCACTGACACCAAGCTCTGGCTGGTTGTTGAAAGATGATGCTGAAGATGGAAGAACATGTTCAGTCATTTAGTTTGAGAAGAAAACTGAAGGATCCGTCTTACCTGCACAGAATACCTGCTCTTTAATTGAGTTCTCTTGTGTTATTCGTTCTTAGGGGTGACTCAGAAAAGCGAAGCGTCCCCTCCACAATCTACAGACAATGCAAGTGTGTCAGGGCGCTTCTCACCTCTCTCCAGTGGGTCTGAGTTGAGTAAACTGGAGCAAAGATTTGCAGCTAGCAGTGTGGAACCCTCTCCTCAGGTGAGTGCTGCATTGCACTCTGGTTCTTGGTGGTGCGAAGGTGGTGATGCAAACGGTTCAGTAAAACTGGCAGGCAAATGAAGGAGCTCCAGAACAGGGCAGGAAGAGGAATTCTTATTCAAAACCAATGGCCTGTGCTGTCTGCCACAGGCTTTGACACTGACTGACAAGACATTGCAAAGGTGATTTACTTAGGAAAACAATGGCTTTTGGTGAGAAAATGGGCAGTGAGCTCACAGCAGATGAACAATTTCTTGCTGTTGAGAAATGTAGCAGCAAACAGTAATAGTTGTACTTCCTTTTTATTTTCAATTTCAGCTACAAGAACAGAAAGTTGATAAAGTGTCTTTCAGTGTGGCTCTTGATGAAATTCCTGAGGATTTTGTGTCAGATCTTACTGTCTATTTTCTGAGAGATGCTACAGGTACGTGCCCTGAATAACTGCGGGCTCAGTGTTCTCAGTCGTTGCGTTGCTTCACACAGAGAAAAGGTGGTAGTGCCTGGGATTCCACATAGTGCGTTTCCAGCTTAATTAACTGGGTAGGAAAACTCCCAGGGTAGGACCAGCAATCAGGAATGCTTTTCATACGAAATTTATGGAAGTCACTTATCTTCCATGTTTTACCAGCAAGGATGAAGCTTTCATGCTACACTCAGAGGAACTAAGAAGATTTAGGTGCTACAACTTTTATCATAAAACCAACAAGCTACTCCGGCATCTGGAGTAGCTCTGGTTCTGGTGCAGTCACACCTCAGTATCTAGCTCTAGCCCCGTAGGAAACAGCTTCTGCACTAAAGCAAACCGGTATTTTCACACCTATATCCAGCAACTATCAACAGGATGTTAACTTAAATTTAGTGCCGGAGACTGACCCCAGCAGAAACATTTCTGTGAGCTCACTGAACTGCAGCAGGTGTGATCTGAAGCTACCAAGTATTTTGAATGTTCCTATTAGTTTCAGTTTTTCTAGAAACAGGAAGTTTGAGGGGAAACAAGAAAATTATGATGATGCATTTGGTTATTTTATGGCAGTTCTGTGCAGGGTTTTCCTGGTCTGTCTGTGGAATAGGAGTTCAAATCAAGGCCACTGTTTTGTTTGAACAGAAAACCATTTCCTGTCTGTAAGGCTGGACTGTAAAGACTTAAGAGTGAGATGATGACACCTAAGTATTTTTCAGCCCTTTCTGAAAAAGCAGCTGCTCCATTAAAACCAGCATAGTTTTGAAAGTGACTTGCGTCAGACCTAGTTTATTACAAACACAGTTTGTTTTATTGGAGTTTTAACTTATTATGAGAAGGACTTTCTGCTTTCTCTACCAGATAATTAGGTTCATGCTAATTGTTTGTGTACTGTTTAGAAAGAGTTACTGAACTGAATGACTTGGCTGAAGCTAATGAGGTTCTTCCGGAAGTGATCAAGTTTGGTGTGCTGACGGGTGATGCTCTTTTGATGCTGAAGAATGCTGCCTCACAGGTACCTGTGTTACAGCTTTTATATACAGAGTCTTGAGTGTTTCTGTGAGCGATTTCCCTATTTACTATTCTGCAGACCATATGGACCGTGCATGAGAAATACTAATATTTAATGAGTGACCTTCGTTTGCCAAAGCAAAGTTTTTGTTAATCCTTATTTTGCTTCCCTAATTTTTGTCAAGATGTGGAGACGGGCATTGTTTCATTGCCTGCCCGTATATGAGAAATGTTGAAGACTGTGCCACCAGCTACCTTTATTTTTGTGCTGTAAAAGCATGCTGGAGTTGTTCCTCTGCAGAGGCAGAGAATGATGCTGAAGAGGTGAATGGAAGGAGATGCACTTAAATTAAATTTTAGAACTACATGCTGAAGTGAATTGCTAGTAGGCTGACTTTTATTGTTTTCTTTTTTTATATGAACCATCTAATCTATGGTACCTGTTTGAATTACAGGTGTTTTCACCAGCTCTCTCCTCTAGTCAGCAGCAGGCTGGGGAAACTTCCTTTCATCCAGATAGTGAAAACACAGATTTTGAAAAAAGGAGTTTACCTGACACTGAGCTTACAGAGAAGAAAGAACAGCCTGTGGAATACGGTAATGTTCAGATGAGGAACGAGATTCAAATAAACAGGCAAAAATTCTTAAGTGTTGCTCACAGACTAAGCAGCAAACTGAAGGCTAGTGTTCTCCCTATGCCAGCACCGAGGTGTTCAGAGTACATGACAACAGAAAGAGGTTCACCTAGGAATGGCTTTATATAGAGTACCAACTATGTACAGCTTCTGGGGAACTCCAGACCTGATTCAAGTTTCTCTTGGCTGGGAGCAGTAGTGCTTGTACTGCCCTGAAGCATAGCAGGCAGAGTGGAGAAACGGGTGAAATCAGTGATAGCTCTGTGCCTTTTCTTCCAATAGGAAATATTAAACTGGAGATGCCAACTATCAACCTGGATGGAGAAGTGACTGTTCTTGCTGCCATTCCAGAAGTGGTTAAAGCTCTGGAAAGCTGTGCAGTGACCTGGCAGAAATTAATATCCGCGGCTCTAGAGGAACAATTGAAAAAGGTTCCACAGGTAGTGTTGCTTATAACATCAAGCTTCTTTTATTCCTGGATGTCGCGACCCACAGCGGGCTCTATGGTGTGTAGTGAGACCCGTTTATTGTTTACAATACATCCCAATTTGTAGACTCTTGTTCACCCGACTAGCTACATGGTGATTGGATAGTGTCTCTGTTACACAGACAGCACACATCTCTTAAAGCACTATAATTGGATAAAAGGGGTTAGCCCCCATGTGGTTAGTGTTTTGGTTAGAGTTAGTCAAACAGGCTAGTTAGAGATATAATTTCCCACACGATAGTGTTGCAGCTGGGTTTCGGCTGCTGAGTTTCCCAGAGAGAGTAGCATATTTTTCATAGTTCTAATTTCTGCTAGAAAGATACACCAACACTGGAGACATTACTTAATTTCCTCACAAGAATCTCTTTGAATGGTTTGTGCTCATTTTTAATCCCTCTTCATGTCTGATTGCTGGAAAATCGTGTACTAATTGATGTGAACTAGAACAAGAGTAGTGAGGAACTGTGTGGCTTTGGGAAATGGAACATAATCAGAATATAAAGTAGCTCACTGCAGATCTTACGCCCACAGGAAAAATAAGACACTTTTGTTATCTGCACCCTTCTCCAGAGCCATAAAATATTAAAAGCTGCAGTGATTATTTTTAAAAACAGATAACTTTATTTTTGATTGAAAAAAGTAATCTCTCTCAAACTAAAAAAAACCCCAACAATTCCAATGGTAAGGTTCTGATTCTGCAAACAGATATGACTGATACCGTTAAACACCCTGAGGGATTTCGTGTCTGCAAAGTTACTTGTGCGTGAGCTTTGGCAAGCGTGGACTCTCCAGGCCCCACTCGGGGCTGCACTTCCCATGAGCAGTTCCCTTCAGCATGTGTAAAACTCGGTTTATCTCAAGGATCTTCTTCTCTCTGGGTGTTTTTGCATGGTTAAATCATTGCAGGATTTTCTCAGCATACTGGAAAGAAGGAACAAATACAGTCCCGGTCATAGGTTTTCGCTCTTGCATAACAGTAATTAAGAATTTTTATTTTATTCAACATTACTTGCAGGGCAATGGTCCACTCGCCGAAGTTGACTTCTGGCGTGAAAGAAATGATACTTTAAGTGCTCTTACTGAACAGATAAAGCTTCCAGAAGTGCAAAAGGTCTTGGAAATACTGCAGGAAGCTAAATCTGAGCATATTGGAGCTTTACAGGTGGTCCTAGGTGACCTCAGGAAACATCATGTGGAAGCTGGAGATAGTGTTATGTTTCTTTCAACTCTTGAACACCATTTGAAGGTACGTCTCCCTAAGAGAACTTTGTGAAATTCTAACTGTATAGAATATTTATCTGTATATTTTCATGACATCTTATTCACAATATTTATAATACATTTAACAGAATTTAACGTATGGCACTGGGTTTAATGTTGTCTTGGACACGATTCCTTCCCTGATGAATGCCCTGAGAATGGTATGGATTATCTCACGGCATTACAACAAGGACGAATGGATGGTCCCTCTCATGGAACGAATTGCATGGGAAATTTCAGCAAGAGTGTACAAGGCTGTGGATTTACACACGCTGTTTAAGTAAGTACTGGATTTCTGTTTAACTAGGCTGTATTTATTAAAAGGTTGGCTTGTTTTACATCAAGTGCAGTAGGTAATGCTTTCATCAAGTAGGTTCCAGTGTTTTTCACTATCTGTAGTTGTATTAGAAGGTCAATTAAAAGTCAGTTGGTTTTGTGTATTTTCAGTAATTACTGCATCAGCCCTGGAGAAATAGGTCCTTGTCCTCTTTTGTCTGAAAAGGACATAGATCAATAAACCCAATAGCATTACAGTAGTAAAAAAGTGGCATAGATATAATCGAAATCAGCCCTGAAATAACATCTCCTTTCAAATTCAGTCACATTGAAAATTAAGGCCTCACAGTTATACGTTTTGCCTAGATTTTATATAATTAATAGCTGCTAAACCAGGGTATATTAATCCAGTTGAGATCTGCTTTTCTATCAGTAGCCTTTCTATCTACAGTATCTTAACTGTTCTGATCTGATTAATAGAGAAAATAGAGCTGCTGCAAGAAAGAAACTAGCAGAAGCCAAAAGCACTCTTGAACAATGGAAGAAATGTTATTTTGCTGTTCGTGCCCAAATTGAAGCATCAGGAAGAGAGAAACACTGGGAATTTGACCGAAAACGTTTATTTGAAAAAACAGATTATGTGTCTTCAGTCTGCCAAGATCTGTCCGATGTTTTGCAGGTAGTAATGTAGGCAGTAAATAAAGGGATTGTGTGATTGGTGTCTTGTTCTGTAGAGGAGATTCTTTTGTACGGTCGAAGTTGAAATGATAACAGCCTTTAGTTTTGGGAGTGGTTTTGTGTTTAAGAACTGAGCAGTGCCTTTGATTCCAACAAAGCTGCACTGAACACTTGAGACGAAATAACTCTTCTCAAGGTGCTGGGTGCTATAGACTGTGTATGTAAACACTGAGTGTGTGAAAAGTGGAATAAAAAGCAGTAATAGCTGAGTATTATCTGCTTTAACAACTGAAATGTTGGGCCTGCAGAGTGTTTCTTGGGTTTTTTTTCCATAAAGCTACTTAGTGTCTTGTATGGAAATATACGAAATGTAAATCACAGCACAAATTGATCATTCTCTGAGCTGGTTGTATTTTTTAAAGGAAATAATAGCAGAAAGATGTGTTAAATAGCAGGAAAAAAACATTCAAAATAACGCTTTCTGATATGGTCTTCTGAATTAACAGGTCGTTGAAGAATTTTACAACGTATTTGGTCCTGAGCTGAAAGCTGTCACAGGAGATCCGGAGCGTATTGATGATCTATTGAGAGCAGTAAATGGACTAACTAGTCATCTGGAAGAACTGACTTTTGACCCTTTTAGCATCAAAAGTGCATATGAGTGGAAATTAATAATGGAAGAATTTAGAGAAGAAGTTTCAGTAAGTACCATGTACTCTGATTCCCCACCCCTCCCCCCACCATTACTTTGTATATCCAGATTCCTTCTAGAGTATCAACATTTTCATTTAAAGAAAATGTAAGTTTGAGAAAAAGAAGACTATATGAATAAATACATAAATGAAAAGGTGAGGCATTTGACCAGTCTTTCAGTCTTTTTTACCATTAAAAATAAAGCTTTCTGGTATGTTCTTCTGAATCACAGATCATCAGAGAGTTTTACAATTCTGTTTCCAAGTTGGTTCTGTTTATAATTTCAATTTATCTTGAAAATTGTGAAACATACTTTATGTTCATTGGCAGAATCGCTACAGCATGAGCAGAGGCTCCTTATGACCTCCCTGTACTCCTGTATTAAAACGTCTCAATCATGTCCTACAAAGAAGGAAAGCTTCCTTTAATGGATTCAACCCCTCAGCTAAGAGTACCCACAAAGTACATGTTGTTGGGATGGTTTTTGTGATTTATATACCTGCACAACAGACACGTTAACTTCCTGCAGCTTACTGGAAAGCTATCAGTTTATTAATAATTTACAAGACAAAAAATAGTAAAAATACGCTTGACCACTATAAAAAAGTATTTTCATTTTGCCTTCCTTTCTTGGTTTTGTGAGGTGGATCTCTAGGTGAGAGGATTTCTTGGCCTTCTTCCTTTGTTTAGGTTATTGAAGAAAAGACCAAAAAATTTATCGATGAATCTTTTAAGACCCTCCGATCAGCAGAAGCTGCATTTGACTTGCTGTTAAACTTCAAACACATCCACTCTCGTGAAACCATTAATAAGCAGATGATGATGAAGTTCAGTGCTGTTTTGGATCAATACTGTAAAGAGGTATTTAATTGAAGGATTTCTTAGGTAGTACATGAAGCTCTTTACCTAGTGAAAATCATAAATCTGTGTGTATGTTTGAACACCTGTATTGTGGCATTTACTATACTAAAGGCTGAAAAGTTTTAAAAAACAAACATAACAGTTGTTCTCACTGGTTTCGGAGGCTGTTGGAGAAATAGTGTGGTTCGTTTGCTGTGTATGTGTGGGAACTAAAAGATGTTTGCATGTACTCGGAATGCAACAAGGCTTGTGGCTATTCCTTTACTCCGTGGACAGCAGCTCAACAGTGGTTCCTCGTGAGAAACGATTCTTTGCGGTATTTTATTCTCTTCTAGGTTGAACACGTTAAGCAAATCTTTGTTCAGAACCTCAAGGATCCGCCTTTGTACAAGAATCATCCTCCAGTGGCTGGAGCAATATACTGGTCCCGATCCCTTTTTTATCGGATCAAACACACTATTATTCGATTTCAAGAAGTAGAGGAGTTGCTTGCTAGTGAACGTGGAAAAGAAGTATGTTGGTTCTTTTGACATTTAATGAAGGAATAAATACTTTCTTTGTACCCTTCTTCTAAAGATGTGAAAGTGCTCTCATGTGAGGGGAAGTTCCCAGAATGCCTTTGCACACAGCAAGCCATGTTCGTCATGAAAGGTTGTGTGGGACCTTCCCACTGTTACACAGAGAGACAGTGACAGAATCCATGAGAGAATTCAAGAGCCTGAATTCTCCATCCTCCATTAATTTCAAGGGATTACTTGCACTTTTTCTCTAGAAACCATAGCAGGTGACAGGTTAGCTGAGCATTTCTCATGGTCTTTAAAATGAGTTATACAGAATTTTCATTTCTAGGTAAAACAAATATATCTTCAAGTGGCAAAGAGCATGAAAGAGTATGGGGATCAAAAATACCATCAGTGGAGAGATGAGACAAAACAGATACTCCCCCTGTTATTGAAAAATACTCTGCTGACTGTTGTCACTGGTGGGGCTGCAACTCCTGTTAATCCAGAGGCTTCTGAGCAGGTGAGATATAGGACGATAGTTCACCAGGCTCCGCTGCAGGGAAGGACTGAAACCTAGCTAATGGTCAGTGAGTTTTTTCTAAGAATAATACTTCTTAGTCTTACCATATATGTAGATATATACACCAGTCTAATTTGAAAGCAAAATTTCGAAGGTTCTGAATTGTTTGTGGTCCTTTATAAGATGTAGTTGCTGAATGACCAGGCAAGTGAAGAAATGTTGTTTCTCTATGTGTTCTTCTGCACTGGAATTCCTGTTATTTTTTGGGTTTTGATGCAACCTACCTATCACGCAGAATCCTGTTCTAACTACACTTTTGTCTGACTGTGAACTTCCGCTGGGACTTCTGTTGTAAGTGGTTGCACCAGTATGTGAACAGAGGTGATTCGGCTGATTTCTTGTAAGCAGATAGCCGTGTATTATTTCTGAATCTATGCCGAGGCTGCTCTCAAATTGTAAAGGCATTTCCACAAGCTCTCAGTGTCATACACTTACCTACTGCCTCACCAAATGTCTCCAGAGCTAACCTTTTCCTCGCATTGTAATGGTTTGGTGTTCCTCTCCTGCTGCTCTTTCTTGTGTTGTAGAGCTCTATAACAGAGGAGCCTGTCACCACAAAGAAAAGTGTCTGTTTCATAGTGAATTTTTCTCCCAAACTCCAAGAGATTATCATTGAAACAAAGTACATGGAGCAACTAGGGTTTCCTATCCCAGAAATGGCAAGATACGTGGCGCTGCAGGAAGAGAAATATCTTAGGTAAGGCTGTAACAGAATATCTACTTGCATACAGGCTTATGGCAGTGTTTCAAGTGATTTCACTCCAAACCAGAATGGGCCCTGAGTCATCAAATTTTGGAAATATGAGAGCTCTTAGTGACTTTTTGTTTAAGAGTATAATTACTAATGGCCATGTTGAACTAATAAGCTTTTCTCTGGTGCTGACGGTATCCTTCACCCTGCAGGACTGATGTCATACGAATTAACATCTCATCAAATCTGAGAAAAAAGGGGGAAAGTAATTTGTTTTGCAATGAATTATTAGTGCCATTTAGATTTCAGCTCACGCTTAAGCTCACTGCCACTTTCTTCTTGTGCAGCTTTGGATGGATTAATCACTTTTGCTCTTTGGTCTGAGGTCAGAGCTCTATTTCCAGAAAAATCATGATTTTTATGTTTTGCTGTGTTCTTACACTCCTTAGGTATACAAATAGGTTGAAGAACGTGCTGGATCGCTATCACAAATTAATGGGAACACTGGATGAAACAGAAACCAAACTTCTTGATGACCATATTCAAGAACTGTGGAGAGTGTTCAAACCAGGGCACAAAAGACTCAATTGGAACTGCTTAGGTAGTGGAGATACCATTGTAAAATGACCTTAGATACTGATTTTTCAGTTAAAAACTCTCTTCAGTGCTGCACTCAATTTTTTATGTCATGCGACAGCAATGAATTCCTAAATGGTATGTTCCATTGCCACGGTCAGAGTCAGAGGAGTAGGTTAGACACTGATCCAGGAGGGTATTTATGTTTTTATTATATTTAAAACACTGAGTGGAAATGGATGGACACCCTTGGGTAGCAGCTGCAGAGGAGCTAGATGAAGGATTAGGTGACAAATCATCTAATCTACCTTTCTGCAGAGCATCAGATCATTCCCAGACATAAAACACATCTGGTTGTGGCAATTTTGATGCATTGGTGAAATATCTGTTGAAAGAAAAAAGAGTAAAATGATTGTGATTTATTTCAAGGTGTTGGTGACTTTATTATCCGGTGTACACAAGCCATCAGGAAGTTTGAATCACTTGTCCATCAGATTCATCGTAGTTCCGAAGACATAAACAACAAACTTCTGTTCATTGAATCAACAAATCTGTTTAAGTTTCTGCTTTCAAAAAGTGGTGATGAACTTCCTAGTAAGTCTTTATATTTTCATTTCCAAGCTCGGTGATGTTTTATTTTGCTCTGTCTGCTACTTTGCGTTTTCAGTTGTGAAGATCAACCCTTTTAATTGTTACCAAAAGCGGTTACAGCATTATTTCGTGGGGTAACAGAGGAAGCACAGGCAGAGCTTCAGGGTCTAAAGCTGACGGTATTGGTGAGAGCAACATAAAGGTGTTATAATGCTATTTTTTAATATCTTTTGCAGAAGCAAAAGAATTTTTTGACTATGTTAAGTGTGAAAGAACAAAAGATGTGGCACACATGGTTAGAAAGTATTCTGCGATTCCACAATTGCTAGTAAAAGTGGAAGGACGAGTTGCCAATACGAACAGTGGCAAATCTTCAAAACTGACTTCCTATTATACGTACTGGGAAAAGAGGATTTATCAGGCGTTGACACAGTTAATTGTGAAGTAAGTCCCTTGTTTGTGGGATTTTACTTTACCTCTTCTGCAGCAGCTGGGGCCAAGATGGTTCCTGTTATAAAGGCTTGTATTATTATTCAAGTAGACCATTGCAGGTTATAAATGCTTCCCACAATCTCTTCCTCTCACAATCCATGTCTTTGTAACCTGGTCCATGCTCAGCTGATTCCATTGTGCTTTCTTGGCTGGACTCCCGCAATGGCATTGTCCATAGTCTCGGGGTCCTTTTACACCAGGGGATCCCCATTCAGTCCTTCCAATGGCTTCTTTTAGCTAATCCAGCTTTTGCATTAAATCAGGATTAGTGGGACAGTTTGGCTCCAATATACATCAGTGCTTCCAGCTGAAATCGATGGTAACTGACTTCAGACAGTTCTGTTCACATATCTGAGCACATACCTGATACTCGCAGTCTCTGCTGGGCATTCCCATGGGAGGCAGTGCCTGATTATTACTGTCTTTGACGTGATTTTTTTCTTTCCCAGGAATCTGCAGGCTTTTAATGCAGCCGTTCTTGCAAACGTGCCACTATTCCAAATAGAAGCTATTTTATCTGTCCCTGAGATAATCTTACAGCCTAATGCAAGTGAACTTGACAAAATGACTGCACAATGCATCCAAGACTGCGTTGAGGTCACTAAGGTGATTTTTTATAAAGATTTACTTATTGTCAGAGTTTGCTTGTGATTATAATAATGAATCTTGCTTTATATTTGAGCAAGCATAAATGTCAAAGGGAAGATTCATAGTGCTTTATCTTGAAATCAAAATATCCAGTACATTGTTCTAATTTTACAGACTGTCCTAAATTTACAAGCTGATGACAAAGGAAAGAAACTGGCATTGCTGGGTTAATGGTTGGATTCCATGATCTCAAAAGTCTTTTCCAACCTAAACGATTCTGTGAGTCTATGAATGATTTGACTAACATGACTTTCTACAAAGTAACTGTTTTTCAACCCTGTCTTGAAAACTCTAGCATTTTGTACGGTGGATGCATGGTACGTGTATCGAATGCCCTCCCCAGCATGTCGAGGAAGTTGGAGTGATCACTTTCAGCTATTACAGTGACGTCTCCCAGAACCCTCTGATAATTGAACAGGCTGTTCTCCTCGCTCAGAATGTCCACAAACTCCTGGCTTCTCTCAGCAAGTATTTGAACCAATGGCAGAGGTACAACCTGCTGTGGAATCTAGACAAAGACATAGTCCTGGAGAGGTTAGCTGCAGAAAAGCCTTCCTGTATCACCTTTGATGAAGGGCTGCAGTTCTATATGAAGGTAGCTCAAGAAGTGACTCAGCAGCCCTTGATTAAAGATGAGCAATTTATCAGGCTTCAGCTGTCTCCTTTAGCCTCCACGGTGCAGGAGAATGCTCGAGGTTGGGTGATGTCGCTTGGAAAGTTGCTTAATGAATCTGCAAGAGAGGAACTCTTCAGCCTTCAGGAGGAGATGCAGGTAGGTGTTTTCAGCTTGGTTTTGTTATCAGAGAGACTGAAAATGTATCTGCGTGTTACTTATTTGTGTTTTGTGTTTGACTCATCGTTGTAATTCTGACTAAGTGCTTTGTCAGTGTTGCTTCTGGAAATTATTTTTGGTTTTTACAGAGGTTGTCACAGAGCCTTAAGAGACCTCCTGATACCCTGGAAGATCTCAAAATAGTGCTTGGCACAATTGCAGAGATCAAAGGCATGTCCTTCAAGGCGGAGCTCAAATATCTGGACATCTGGGAGAGATACCGAACTCTTGCAATGTACAATATTCCAGTAAGCGCACTTCTCATATTTTGGATTTGAGCTAGGGGCACAAATGCCTTGTATGTGAAAGACTAAATGTTTTCCTTTTAAAATGTTTAAAGGATCACCATTGTTGAGGTGGAAGAGATGTCTGGAGACTGTCTAGTCCAAACCCCCTTCTCAAAACTCCTCTTTGAAATGGACATATTATGTGTGTTTAAATCTGATTCGCGTCACTTCAATGCTGCTTTTGTGTTTTGCAAATTTATACCGTGAGCACATACTCCTCACTTTCTAGTGAGTAATAATTTCTTGTGAGAGATGTTACTTGTTTTGTTTTAGGTAGATAAAGAAGAGCAAGAGATGGCCAACAACATTAGGGAGAAGTGGGAGACTCTCTTCTTTGAAGCATCAGAAGTTGATCACAACCTTGGAGGCATAAAAAGAACATTCGCAGAGGTAATATTTATAATTAATATTGGAAAAAAAGAATAGATGGAAAGGAAAACAATTTAAACACTGTTCTCTTTAGATTACGCAGCAACAAATTGAGGACTACAGCAAAGAGGTAGAAGATTTCTTCCATAAATTCATCACCGAGGGACCTGGTGCTGTTGGGGAAAATCTGGATAAAGGTAAATGTATTTGTGTGTATAAAGTGATGTCTTAAAAATATTAATCTTTGGATAATTCTTCAAATTTTACGTCAAACAAGAGAAATATGCTTTACTTATTAACATACAAACTGATCACCCAGGATTGTGACACTTTGAGTACTCAAACTTTTACTGACTATATGCAAATGCTGTCCTATTTATTCCCCTTAATCCCTGGGACTGTTTGTCTAGAAAAATTCCTCTCCTTTTCCAGGCTTGGAACTTCTGGCCATTTCTGAAAAAGAAGTGGAAAAACTGGAAAAAGTTCATCAGAAACTGGGCAGCATTGAGAAACTTTTTGACTTGCCAGTTAGAGCGTACCCTGATTTAATTAAAGCACAGAATGATCTGAAAGGTCTAAAACAGATCTATGAAATTTATGAATTACAAAGAGTGAGTATTGCACTGTGTGTACACAGACACACACGTATTCGAGCACATACACCCAGAAAAGGGGTGGGGGGAGAGAGAGGAGGCTGCATTGTCCTCTAGTTACTGTCAACTCTGTTCTAAGCCTTTGCATGAAATGAGCTGTGACCTGGAACTGACAGTCACCGTGCAATGATGTTAATGGTGTTAGTACAGGACTAACTGTCTCCATAGCTGACCAAACACACACTGCTATCAGGCAGGAGCAGACCTCTCTCCCCGTGCTGAACAAGTCTCCTGATCATGTCAGTGGAACTGCCTTTGGATATAGTAGTGTACTGGTAACAATGGCTATCTCAGGCTTTAATTGATCGTAACTATTCTTTAATGAGTTTTATTTTTCCAAAATGAAATGCCCTGTAAATTTTGCTCTTAAGGATGCTTGTCCTGTGCTCCATATTTCTTTTTGATTATTTCTTGTGGTTATGTTTGGCTATGAATCTCTGCTGCTGAACCTGTCTCTTCCTCCCTTGGTAGAGTGTTAATACAATTACATCTCCATCCTGACTGTGGTGTCTAGATCCTATTGTAGTGCAAAGATTTTTCAATTTTTTTTTTCTGTCAGAACTAAAGGGAAATATTATTTTTATTGTTCCTGATGACCTTGTTCCCAGGCAGCTAAAAAGGAATGGTCTCAGACACTCTGGATAAACCTCAATGTCCAGCTTCTTCAGGAAGGAATTGAAGGATTTCTCAAAGCGTTTCGAAAGCTGCCCAAGCAAGTGCGCAGTATGCCAGTAGCCTTTCACTTGGAGACAAAAATGAAAGCATTTCGAGATTCCATTCCTTTGCTGCTTGATTTGAAAAATGAAGCTTTAAGAGAAAGGTTTGCTTGGATTTATTTAAATCCATTTTCTATATATATGGAGACTCTTTTTTTGTTAGAACTTTTGATTTCAGTTACATGGGTCAAGCCATGTCCTACAGCTTGAAACTTCACTTTTTGCTTGATGAGCTTGTCTAATAGCCTGCAAGGTGATTATGATGACTAGGATACTTTGTGTACTCAAAATTGTAGTTAGGGTTTAAACAGGAGAGGGCTAAACATGGTTTCATTAGTGTGTATTACTTCACAGTTGGTTTAATGTTTACTGTATCATGGTGGTTGGTACAATTGTCGATGTGTCGATATAAAACAGGCATTGGCAAGACCTTATGGAGAGAACAGGAGCAAGTTTTGAAATGACAACAGAAACATTCACTTTGGAGAATATGTTCACTATGGAACTTCAGAGACACTCAGATGTTATCAGTGAAATAGTTGGAACTGCTGTTAAGGAGCTGAGCATTGAGAAGGTAATGTAAAAAATCGTAATGGAACTGAAAAGATGTAGATGACAACATAGCTAAGCTACCTTGTGGCTCAGAATCCTTGCTGGCCTCACTTCCATGGTGTCGTCACTTTGGCAGTCATGTTTTTGAGTTTTTGTTATTACAGTAAGCCAGTTTGGCCTATGAAAAAGGATCTGAAGAAGGATCCATTCCATTTCCATGATGATAAATAAACCCTTCTTTATAAACCAGAGTCAGGAAATTATGCAAAAATTAGTTTTTGGAGACTAAAATGTGCATCTTTTTATGTTCACATGCAGGGTGTGAAGGAAATAGCAGAAACATGGGAACACCTGAAATTCAGTGTGCAAATGTACTTCAAAGGCACTGAGAAGCGAGGCTTTATTCTGGGATCTGTAGATGAAATTTTAGAGATTCTTGATGACAACAATGTTAATCTTCAGAGTGTTTTGAGCAGTCGATTTGTGGGTCCTTTCCTTTCAACTGTTCACCACTGGGAGAAAACTCTGTCATTGATTGGTGAAGTAATTGAGGTAGGGAGGAAAGTGATGGACTAAATAATTAATGTTTATTATTTATAATTAGGGTTTTCTATTGTATTTTTTCCTTTCATGGTAACATTTGTATCTTAGATCTGGATAGTGGTTCAGAGAAAATGGATGTACTTGGAGAGCATTTTCATTGGTGGAGATATCAGATCACAACTTCCAGAGGAAGCCAAAATATTTGACGGAGTAGACAGGATGTTTAAAAAGGCAAGTAACTGACTAGACTTGTGAGCAGCCTAATTATTTAGTGCATTTTGCTTCAAGTGTCATGGTTAGCTGTAGTCTTCTGTATGTGATGAATGGTATGTTACAGAGGTATATGCTTGTGCTTGCCTGACCTGGGATACGGCCTTGTCTGACGCTTGCTTTTACAGTAGTATCTCCATGCTCTCTGCTTTGAAAACAGACTGTCTTCAGGTTTTCATACAGCACTGCAGCAATAGGAAAATATGTTTGAAACTCTGTTTAGGTCTGTAAGAACCTGTGCTGCCTTGTGTGCTTTGTCACTAGGTAAATATAATTTGAATAATCCATTGCTGTACAGTGTTTTCTAAACGTTCTTTTCTCCCTATGTAGATAATGGATGAAACTGAGAAAGAACCAACAATAAAAAAATCCTGTGAAGCCCCAAATCGTCTATCAGACCTCCATCATATAAATGATGTGCTGGAGAAATGTCAGAAAAGCTTGAATGATTATTTGGATTCCAAGCGAAATGCTTTCCCAAGGTTTTTCTTTATATCTGATGAGGAGCTGCTTAGTATCCTTGGCAGCAGTAACCCCCTTTGTGTCCAGGAACACATGATAAAGGTACAGTGTCTGGCTTTGCAT
Organism: Buceros rhinoceros silvestris; assembly: GCF_000710305.1. Classification (NCBI taxonomy): domain Eukaryota; kingdom Metazoa; phylum Chordata; class Aves; order Bucerotiformes; family Bucerotidae; genus Buceros; species Buceros rhinoceros. The sequence goes on along the minus strand of NW_010411257.1, from coordinate 50,057 downwards.
AGTGCCTTGTGCTTTTAGGTGCTTTAAGAAGTTTAACAGACTATACTGTACATGCTGTTAAGGGTGCACTAACTGCATACAAAGAGCAAGCATCCTGGCTGCAGCTTGAAGTTCTGAATAACCGCACTCTGGCTGATAGTCTCTCCTGGCTCTGGCCAATAGCAGTTATGGTAGAGGAGCACTGGTGGAGGAACATTCAAGATGCTCCAGAATGATCGATTGTTAAATAACCTTCCTATAGCTCCTGATAGGTCTTTATCTTCTAGAAAAAAATCAGTGGCATTTGGGCCAGTTCATCTGCTTGTTCCGTCTGCAGCCGGGCTGCTGAGCTGCGTATCAGCGTTTGTATTTGGTTACTCAGAGGCTGATCCGTTTCTCTTTAGAGTCCATGGAAGTATTCTTCAAGATTAAACGGGGCTAGATACACTCACAGCTTTGAAGTTTTGTTTCTAAGGTGCCAGTGAGTTTCTCTGCTGGTGTATTTCAGATGTACGATAACATAGCAGCCCTGAGGTTTCAGGATGGTGATAGTGACAGGAAAATTGCAACGGCCATGATTTCAGCGGAGGGGGAGGTGATGGAGTTCCGGCAGGCCGTAGCTGCAGAAGGCAGAGTGGAGAACTGGATGACAGCGGTGCTAGCAGAAATGAGGCGGACAAACAGACTCCTTACTAAGGAAGCCATTTTTCGATACTGCGAGGACAGAAGCAGGTGAAACGATCAATGTCAAGGATAACACAAATCCTTACGTGTTATTATGAGCCTGTAGCGATAATGAAAAATAAAGCCTTAGTTTTTATCCAATTTAGCCTGTATTTGTGTACGTGGAGGGATATGAATACATGCATACGCAGTATTTTAAATGACCAGAAAAAGATTGTGTTACCTATTGTATCTAATTTCCTAAGTCTTGAGTTTTTATTTTTACTGTCGTGTGCACAGTATATTTTTCTCCACTATGAATTCCACTTGGCCATCTTTACACAGCTTTAGGCAGCTTTTCTATCAGAGTATTTCCTGGGCTTTTGGAATATGACAGCACACCTTGATGGAATTTTGTCATCTCTGTAAAGTTTGGCTCGTGTAGTTGTTGCAGAAATAGGAGGAACTTTTTTTTAAGTATTATTTTTTTTTTTTTATTGTCCTGATCAGTTACTTAGCATAAACAGTAACTCAGACTCGCTCTCTACATTTATTTCCCATAGAGTTGATTGGATGTTACTCTACCAAGGCATGATGGTGCTGGCTGCTAACCAGGTGTGGTGGACTTGGGAGGTAGAGGACGTCTTTCGGAAGGTGAAGAAGGGAGAAAAACAGGCAATGAAACTTTATGCTAAAAAAATGCATAAGCAAATTGATGACCTGGTGACTCGCATTACAATGCCTCTGAGCAAAAATGACAGGAAAAAATACAACACCGTTCTCATTATCGATGTTCATGCCAGAGACATTGTTGATACCTTTGTAAGAGACAGGTAAACAGCCCCCCCCAACCTACTGAGAAAATGGCAAATGCGTAAATGGTATTTCCATTCTTTGATCTCACATGAGCAAGTCTCTCTGGTGTAGCATTCTGCAGGCTCAGGAGTTCGAATGGGAAAGCCAGCTGCGGTTTTACTGGGACCGAGAGCCAGATGAGCTCAATGTGCGGCAGTGCACAGGCATGTTTTCGTATGGCTATGAATACATGGGTTTGAACGGACGCCTGGTCATCACCCCGCTTACGGATCGTATTTATCTTACACTCACACAGGTTTGTGTTCAAGGAGATTCTCACCAACGAGCCCTTTCAAAACACACTCCTAGGCAGTCACTTAGTCGATTTATTGCCACTTTATGTTATCTCTTAGGTGCCAATGTGAATATGTTTGAAATCAGTTGTGATTCTTCTAACCTGACTGCCTCAAAGATAACCTAGAAGGCATTCACTGATGCAGTTTCAGGCTTTTTGTACCCAAGGATTCACTTGTGATTTTGCTCTCAACCTAATATAAGTGTAATCCAAGGTTTGCTTTGCTTTTTGGTCTGTCTCCAAAGGCTTTATCGATGTTTTTGGGAGGAGCACCAGCGGGGCCAGCAGGTACAGGGAAAACAGAAACAACCAAGGATCTGGCCAAAGCACTGGGCTTGCTCTGTGTAGTGACCAACTGTGGCGAAGGCATGGATTTCAAAGTAAGAGTTTAAGATCGGTATTCTCTGATAAAGTGCCAGTTGCTGCTCTTTTTCAGTGCCCAGGGTAAGGATGTATTCTGAACTTCTGCATAAGTATCTCCCTTAGAGATACCAAGCTGATAAATAATGAAATATAGCAAAAAATGTCTATTTTTAATAAATTCCTGGAGTAATTTCAGGTGCTTTCAAGCAGGAGAACAATGACTAGATAGTGTGTTTAAGCTCATTATAGGCAATCTGCACTTAGCAAATAATTATTGCGAGACCATACAACAGATTGATAGCTCCTGCATATCTAAATATCCAGAGGTTTTACCCAGTCATTAAGAGTTTTAGCATACTCCAGAATTTGTTGACACTGAATGTTTTATATATTCATTGCTGAGAAGATTTTTCTTGTTGTTCTTGTTAGGCAGTTGGCAAAATTTTCTCTGGTCTCGCCCAGTGTGGAGCATGGGGATGCTTTGATGAATTCAATCGGATCGATGCTTCTGTGCTTTCAGTCATTTCTTCTCAGATTCAGACTATTCGAAATGCTTTAATGAATCAGTTGAAAACATTTCAGGTAAACATTAAAAAAGAAGAGTAATTGTGAGGGCTGATCTTGTTTTAGAGACCAAGATCCATGCTTGGGCACCACCATTAGATCAAAGGGCTGCTGCTTCTGTAATTCCTGTGTGCTGAACATTTCAAACTGCAGAGGATGTATTCTCAGTTTCACAGATGTTAAATCCTTGCTGATTTCCTAATGCTTTGCTAGGTTCTTCCTTTGTGAAGTGGGATAAAAGTAAGCTAAGCAGGGTAACAGCAAGTAAATGGGATAACAGTATAGTAATTAGGGAGAGGAGTAACTCGACGTGGATTGTGAGTCTTTATTTACTGATGTTCATTGGAATTCGAAACCCTCAGAAAATTTGACTGAGAAGTGTGAAATCTCTTGATGTTTATATCGAAGAAACAAACGGTGGGATGAATGTATCTGGATGACTGTCTAAAGCTAAATATTTTAATGTGTTGTTCTAAGTGGGTGCCCAGTATTGTTAGTTTTCTTTTTGAGCAAATAGTATTATTCAATTCCAAACACAAGTTGGTCTAATGTTTTCTTATGCCTTTAGTTTGAAGGGCAGGAAATTGCCCTTGACAGCCGTATGGGCATTTTTATTACAATGAATCCTGGTTATGCTGGCCGGACTGAGCTCCCTGAGTCTGTCAAAGCTTTGTTTAGACCTGTGGTTGTTATTGTACCAGATCTTCAGCAAATCTGTGAAATCATGCTCTTTTCTGAAGGGTTCCTTATGGCAAAGGTAAATTTCATTGCTACCCATACCCGTGTACACAGCCATGTATGCATGGCCGGTGTTAGGCTGCGACTTACACATTTGTGATTCTCTAACTTAACTCTCAAACAGGTCCTTGCCAAAAAGATGACGGTGCTATACAAGCTGGCAAAGGAACAGCTTTCTAAACAGCATCATTATGATTTTGGACTGCGGGCCCTTAAGTCAGTGTTGGTGATGGCTGGAGAACTGAAAAGAGGATCAGCAGAGCTCAGCGAGGTAGACCCTGGGCAGATACATTTTTCAGTAGGAAAAGGATGTGTTTACACGTCCGCTGTAGTTTGTCTGCTTTGGAAATAGGAGCACTGGGTTTGTCTTATTATTTCCCTTTGTTCTTACTGAATTCATCATGCCCTCTGCCAGCAACTTACCATCAGAACTCAAGGCTGGTGGTAAGCTGGGATCTACACGATGCTCTTAAGGGAACTACAGAACTTGGGTATGTTCATAAAATATCAGAGAAGGGAAGCTGTGGTGTGGGCCACTCCAGCCATTTGGCATTTGGTTAATATGGTAGAAAAGCAAGTGTATTTTTCTTAGCTATTGGTATGCTTAAACCTTATAAAATAATCTTTGTTTCCACTAATAACCGGTGCCAAGAAAACATTCTCAAAGCTGTACTGAAGTAATCAGGCAATAGTTTTTAGAATGTTTGAAGTTATGCTTATTAGCTAATCGCTTAGCTAATTGGTAAAGGTTGATTCTGCTGTGTTTTGTCTAGGAAGTTGTACTGATGAGAGCTCTACGAGATATGAATCTTCCTAAATTTCTGTTTGAAGATGTACCTCTCTTCCTTGGCCTAATCTCTGACCTGTTTCCTGGCCTGGATTGCCCTCGAGTCCCCTACCCGAACTTTAATGATGCTGTAGAACAAGTGCTGGAGGAAGGGGGTTATGTTGTTTTACCAGTTCAGGTATAAAAACTGTTAATAGCTTGATTTTTTTGTAGTAAACATTAGGCTGGATACACATTGCTGCCCTTTGGAGTGGCTTCAGGAAAGCTTAGCTGCTCTGGACCAGCTGCTGATCTTTTCCACGGAGGAATTACAGATAGCAGTCTGTTGAATCAATATTTATTTTTCAGGTGGATAAAGTAGTTCAGCTGTATGAGACAATGTTAACTCGACACACTACAATGGTAGTTGGACCTACTGGAGGTGGCAAGTCAGTTGTCATTAATAGTTTGTGCCAGGCCCAAAACAAGTGAGTATAGAATTTGATACATGGGAATCTGGTTGTAAGATGGCATAGACTCCATTATTTAGCATGATGTAATCACGACAAGGTCAATAGCTGACCATAATAATTGCTTGGGTTAACGTGAGATGGTATTGTGTCATTTTAATATTGCTTTTCTTGCTTTATCTCCAGGCTGGGATTGTCGACAAAGGTTTACACACTGAACCCTAAAGCTATGAGTGTGATTGAACTGTATGGGATTCTTGACCCTACCACACGAGACTGGACAGATGGAGTGCTCTCTAACATTTTTCGGGATATCAACAGGCCTACTGACAAGAAGGAGCGAAGGTAGACAGCTAGAAATCATTGTGATGATATTTAGACACTGAGTTTTACATCAATGTTTTACTTTATTTTGTTTAAAATATTTGATACTGCACTATCAGCCAAAAAAAAAAAAAAAAAAAAAAAAAAAAAAAAAAAAAAAAAAAAAAAAAAAAAAAAAAAAAAAAAAAAAAAGCTAAATAAATCAAAAGTGTCTCGGATTTTTTTCTGTCTTCTATGAGTCTCCAGCCTCAGTGAGATAAGTGGAAACTATGTGATTATCAAAACCGAACAGGAGGCTTCAAAACACCTGGACTGACATGGATGCCACTGATGGCACATCTGACTTGTGAACTATGTTAGAGAAATCCGAGATTAATCAGTGCCCCTTGGCTCCTGTATCCACAGGTACATTCTGTTTGATGGAGATGTGGATGCTCTCTGGGTCGAGAACATGAATTCTGTCATGGATGACAACAAGTTACTGACCCTAGCAAATGGGGAGCGGATCAGGCTTCAGCCGCACTGTGCTTTGTTGTTTGAGGTACGTAATGGCTGTACACGGGAAGGGTTAGATACAGATGGGGCTGCGAACTGAAAAAGTTGCTGGGGCTGTTTGTGGTTTAAGTGTATGATTATCTTGTATGATTATTTTATAGGTTGGTGACTTACAGTATGCATCTCCTGCCACGGTATCCCGCTGTGGAATGGTCTTTGTAGATCCTAAAAATCTGAAATATAAGCCCTACTGGCAGAAGTGGGTCCAAGAAAGAGGAAATGAGGTGGGAATTTCTGCCCTTGTTCAGAGAGTACCTGTATTAAATACTGAGCTGTAGACAGCGGTAAATAAAAACTTCGTAAAGGCAGTCTGGTTTTCTGACAACAATCCAATCACTAGGCCTGCAGCAGGTGGGTAAGGAGAGTTCCCAGGTTTTCTAACTTCTGGTTGTTTCTGAGAAGTGAAGAACCACGACATCAGTTTACCTGAACTCCAGAGAGTTAACAGTGATGTTGCTCAGATCCGTGTTTCTTACATTTAGATTAAATACTCAAGTCCACAGGTTGTTGCAGTGAGACAGCTTAGTTGTTAGCACCTCTGGAATGCAAACCCTGTCCGTACAACACTGACACATTTCTTCCTGTGCCTGCACCCTGCCTTTGGTAGCAGTGATTCCTGCAAGAACAATTGTATTTGGTCAGCCAGGTGTTGATGGGAAGCTCTGCTGTCAAAAATCAGTCTTCCAGTTTCCGTGTGCCGAATTATTGTCCTTTTTGTTCCTCAGCAAGAGAGAATTGAATTGAATCGTCTCTTTGGAAAATACGTGCCCTCCCTTATTGATATGATTGTTGAGGGGATTGTGGATGGCAAACAAGGAGAAAAGCTGAAGACCATTGTTCCTCAAACAGATTTAAATATGGTAAGGAATAGAGAATAGAGCTTGAAAAAGTTTATCTAAAATGAGAAATGGGATGATGGAGAGAGTAAAAGCCTCTCAAAGAAAGCACAGGAGTGGCTGTGCTGAAGCGTCAGTTTGGTAGTGATGAGCGCCAAGAGACAAAGGAATCGGTCAGTTCCTAACGGTGCTCTTCACTGTTGTTAATACACGGATCAGTAGCTACACCTGTAAGGACGAAAGAGCAGCAAACACCCAAACAGCTGAAAGCATACGAAGAGTTCTCATGCATCTGAATGGCAATTCTAGTTACAGCTTTGTCTTGTTTTATAACAGGTGGTGCAGCTGACTGTCATGCTGGAAGCTCTGGTTGTGGTCCGGTGTGAGGATCCTGATGTTCTGGAGTGTTTTTTCTTGGAAGCTTTGTATTCCTCCTTAGGCGCTGCTCTTTGTGACGCTGGGAGAATTAAATTTGACGAAAATGTTAAACGTATTTCCTGCATGTCTACTGTTCATGATGACAACATCCTGGCTAAGCCAGGGGAGCTGCCAGGTAGGATCTTGTCAAAGTTTAGTCTGAATCCCGTTGATTATATTAGAAAAGTGTTAGTTTCTGCGAAGGCAGGACATTGTTCTCCCTTCCAGCTAGCTATCCAGGCTGCGAAACGTGCTCTCTGAAGGACTGTCACTGAAAGCCACAAAGAGACACTGATGCTAAATGACTCTCAGCCACTGATCTGTCCTCACAGAACAGCACGTTTCTATGCCAAGCTGAAGAAAGAAGTGGTGAAAGGAAGAATAAAACATGAAAGTCAGTGGATGGTGCTTAAAAAGCAGTAGTATAATCCAAGTGCTGGACTAGGAGAATTTTGGTTGATGTCTTACTGGGTTAAGTGGCAGGTAAACAGAACACAGTGTTGCCCAACTCGGTCCAGAATCCTACCCTTCACTTCCATCTCAATCAGGTTATTTTCTTATGAGATGTTTCAGTGTCCTAGAAACTATCCTGTCCCTTAATGCTTTGCAGGTCATCTGCCAACTTTGTATGACTTCCATTTCGATGGAGTTCAAAAAAAGTGGGTACCTTGGACGAAACTTGTTCCTGAATATATTCATAAGTCTCAAGTGAAATTTCTTGACATTCTAGGTGAGTGTAAGATAAAACACAGTGATGGTATGTTTTTAATGTATAATGTGCCACCACTAAGCGCATGGCACTTAGCATGAGGCATCTTTCTGTAATGAAGGTCGTCTACTCAGGTTCAGTTGCTTGTGATGGTGAAAATCAATTTCTCTGATGAACTTGTCGTAGTAGTTTAGCAGGAATAGAGTTGATATTTACAGCACTGTGTAATAAAGAAAGGAGGGAAGGATGAAAAGCTTGTTTCAGTTAATCAGGCTTTTTAGGAGCTAACAATGCTTTTTACAAGCCAGAATAGCAGAAGATTCACAGGCTGCTCTACCAGAAATTCCAGGAAAAACATCAGCTCCATGGTTCAGATCCTCAGTAGATAAAAATTACATTCTTGAGGCTGTTATTGTTTGTTACTTCAAGCACCGTATAATAGTGACAGGTGCTTTTCATTGGTAAGGACAAATTAAGGCAGGTTACTTTATAGAATACTTCAGCATGCAGCGATTAACTTCACTGACATGAGAGATAATTTACATGATCTCTGAAGCTGCTCTTCAGAGGCAGGCTATTTACACAGAAAAAAAGTCGTCTCTGTAGAGTTCTGGGAAAATGCTTATGATCCAAATAAATCCTGATTATATCCTTGAAATAGGGATTAAGTGGAGCTTAACCAGTCCATGACCCTCCTATATGGCAGATAACTTCTTTTTTAATATATCTATAGGAGAAAAGATCCTAATGATAAAAGCTGAAAAGAGATGGCTGAGCAATTAACATTTTTGTTCAACATAGTTAGAGAGTTGGTATTTCAGATTATATTTTTGTGCATGTTAATACCTTGAGAGTCTGGTCCAGCACCATTCTATAAATAGAAACCCCGCAGCTGTACTGCATTTTTATTTGACCTGCTGTCATATTCCTGTTCTTTTTCAGTGCCTACCGTGGATACAACACGGACTACGTGGTTACTGGAACAGATGGTAAAAATAAAACGCCCAGTTGTTCTTGTAGGTGAATCGGGTACGTCTAAAACAGCGACTACACAAAACTTCCTAAACAATCTGAACAAAGACTTTCATGTACGTACGAGGCATTTTACCTTGTTTGTAAAGCTGCATTTTCATTCTTTGTCCTTGTGTTAAATTTGCATTGCGAAGCCTGAGTCTGCGGGTAGCAATGTTGACTTGAGGAATGTGACTGCAAGCTCCAGACCCAAAGCGTGTGAATGATGTGAGAATCCTTCAGGATTAAAGACGTTTTGTTCTGTTCTACCGTGTACTATGTATCGGTTCAATTTCATAAAATAAACGTATATTATCAAAGTGCTAAGAATAGGATTACTTTTCTTTGTCATCTGTAATTCAAGTGAGTAAACAGACCAGAGAAGTGTTTCTTGTATGTCTGACAGTCTAATGTCAAGAATATTTTTTGGAATGCTTTAGTTAAAAAAACCAACAGGTAAAAATCCATTCTTACGCATTTCCTCCCCTTTGCAGCTGCTACTAGTAATGAACTTCTCTTCTCGTACCACATCAATGGACGTTCAGAGAAACCTGGAGACAAATGTAGAGAAACGAACTAAAGACACGTATGGCCCTCCTATGGGAAAACGCCTCATTGTTTTCATGGATGACATGAATATGCCAAGGGTAAGTGGCCAATAATTTGCAAGGTAGTATAGAAACATTTGGGGCGGTGCTTATGTGGTCCCTTCACAGGGATCCAGTGAACCCCAAGTCGAGGAGATTCGCCGTAAGTGCATAACTGGATTGCAGCTTAGGATCTTCAGAAGAGTTGGGCTCGTGTGCAGTAGGGAGTGTTTCTGTATGTTAAAGTATTTCTCCTGTATATAAGAGATGCTGTTGGATCATTTCTTTACGCCATTAAAATCATGTTTCCTTGGCCCGGTATTTGCTGCAGGGTGTGTATTGTAGAAACCATCCTGTTCTCTTTACAAATGGGGCAAAAGAGTGTGTGTGTGTTTATTTTATCTCGGAGAAGAGGCTCTTTTCCTGTAGGAAACACTGGAATGAATGTTCACAGTCAGTGCTAGAACTTTATGAAGTGTCATTTAGTCCTTGCAATGTTCTCCTGAGTACGGAGTACAATACTTCCACATTTATAGCAGTAACTGATGTACTGTGCTCTAAATATCCTGACTTTTTTGTGTTGCAAAGGTTGATGAGTATGGCACGCAGCAACCCATTGCGCTGCTGAAGCTGCTGCTCGAGAAAGGTTTCTTGTACGACCGTGGTAAGGAGATGAACTGTAAACTTCTTCGAGACCTGGGTTTTATTGCTGCCATGGGGAAAGCCGGAGGAGGTCGGAATGAAGTTGACCCTCGATTCATCTCACTCTTCAGTGTTTTTAACATACCTTTTCCTTCTGAGCAATCACTGAATTTGATCTGTGCCTCCATCCTGAAAGGCCACACTGCGGTAATGTCACTGTGTTTAACCCCATTGAGCAATCCTTTGTTATTTTTAAATAGACATTTATTTCTGTGTTATGGCAAGACCTGGAATCTTCTATTATCAGGCTTCCTCCTTATTTAGAACCTCATGCAAACCCTTCTCTTCTTCTCCTCTTTCTGAAGTGATGGGTTTACACTGTTTTGACCAATTCTTGAGTAATAAGTAAACATTCAAGTCAACAGATAATTTATAAACCTGGTGTGTTTCATAGGTTGAAACCTGTGAATGACCTTTGTTATGTGTAACCAAATACACAAAGGTCAGCAAACTCTTCCCTGAATGACAGAGATAAATTTAATAACACACAGTAAACTGCATGCAACTAACCTGCAACATTATGTAGGAAAAGAGCAGTTCATTTTTGTCTGCTGTTTAAGTGCTGTGGAAATTCCAGTCACAGATTCAGACGTTAGCTGTGCAAGCTCAGGAGTGAAGATGGGCCCTGTCCAAAACATTTAACTGCAGAATGTTCATACAGAGGAATATGCATTTCTGGAAATGTTTGCCCTCAATTTTCTGAAATAGACCCAGCAAGGTTAAAAGCTGGAAAGCAGATTATGTTTAATAGCATTGAGTTCTCGCTGAGCATTCTCATGAACTCCTTTTCTCATGTTTGCAGGTGTTTAATGAGTCTGTATCAGCCATCTCTGACAAGATCACAGCGTGTACTTTGGAGCTTTATAAAATGATTATTCGTGACCTGCCCCCTACTCCTTCCAAATTCCATTACATCTTTAACCTGCGGGATCTTTCCAGGGTCTATAATGGACTAATTCTTACAACTCCAGAGAGGTAAGAGTAGAAAAATTGTCCTCAGTGGTCCTACACCTATTTATATCGGATGAATCTGGGTGAAGATGAAGTAATTTGGTACATGGAATCAGTTACATTTGGTCACTTCTCATTAAACGTCACCACAATGAGAGAATGTTCAGGAACATCCTAAATCATGGTATTACTCTTTATGACAAACACATAAGATATCCAGAGGAACAAATGCAAGCCAATTAATTATTTGCCCTTATGACAAGAATGAAACCCAAAAGAGTAAAAAAGAAAAGTCAGTCCAGACTTTGGTCAGTGTTATTAACCGTACGGCCTTAGGAGTCCTGTCAGCTCATTTGGCGCAGTCTGAAATTTCAGTTTTAATGTAGGTTTCAGACGGTCACCCAGATGGTGAGAGTTTGGAGAAATGAGTGCCTGAGGGTTTTCCATGACAGGCTGATCAATGAAGCAGACAAAGCATTGGTGAGTAATTTCTTTCAATTTTTAGTAGTCACTGACTATTACTATGGCAACTGATTTGCAACAGCAGCATTACCAACTGTCGCACTCAGACCTTGCAGTCAGACTGCAGACTTCTCTAACTGCTAAGTTGCTCCATTAATTTAAAACATGGCCCATGGAGTTTTCTTTTCTAAAATGAAGTGGCTCTGGCGGTCTAAGTGAGCAGATCTGCTAAGGAATGGAAAGTGTCACTCAGTTTGTCTGTCCAGTGGCACAGGTGACACAGTGTGAGAGCTGTGCCAGGGAAAACTCAGCAAATCGCTTCAAGTCAGTGTTTTCCTTTGGGAAGGATTGTATCAGAATCTGACTACACAATGGAGTAGGAAAAAGAAGGGTGAGAGCCGAGTCCATAACAGTTCTGGCTGTTATGCAAACTGGAAAATGCTCCAAGCTGTATCTCAAAACATAAAAGAGAATTACGCCTGTTTTGTACCTTGAGAATTAGGGGCGGGATTGAGGTAAAGTTTCCTTACGTATAAGCAACTTGCTGTGCACTTGCTGAGATGAGAAGAGGTAGATGAAGATCACTTCAGATCACTTCAGATTTTTCTGCTTAAAACTTTCTCCTCTAACATGCAAAGATAACATTTCCAGCTCAATTTTCACAACTCACAATGATTATATTGCAACTCCAAGACATCTATGGCTGCTGAGAAGGAAAGTTTGTTAATATAATATTTACACTGATATTTGAGAAGGTATTTTTTTTAACAGGCTTATCCTTTTCTGTCTTAAGCTTCTGTAGCCCAATGGCTTGCTTGGTTCTTGAACTGCCTGTTAGATCATTTTCAGTTGCACGTAGAACACAACACAGGGCTGTGGACTTTGGAACTTCTAGTGACATAAGTATTCCCTTGAAATCAGTCAGTATTTGAGCAAGAATCTGCATTATCACCCTTCTTAGTGTTACTGGATTCAGAATTGTCCGCTTTGTTGCGTTGCCTGACTCATTTCATATCCTTGAAGGTACAAGGTCACATAAAAAACCTGATTGAAGAGAATTTCAGAGATAACTTGGAGCATGCCATGAGAGATCCTATTCTTTTTGGAGATTTCAGAACGGCCCTGAGTGAAGGAGAGCCTCGTATTTATGAAGATGTCCAAGACTATGATGCAGCAAAAGCTATATTTCAGGTAGTGTGCATCAGCTTGGAACTGTGCCTGAGGAGACTGCCTCAAACTGCAGGAAATCTGTTCTCTTTCTGTGTCCACCTGGAGTTTTTTGTGCACCGTTACCCAGTAGTGAAAATTGAGGATCAGCTATGGAGTGGGCAGAGTTTTCCAGTAGTTTGTTTTCACTGAGGAAGCAGAAATGAATAATGCCGTTAAATAGATTGTTATTTTATTAATAACATTAATATTATTTACTCTGTCTTCTAATAACATTCTGTCCACTTTTCTTTGCAGGAGATTCTGGAGGAATATAATGAATTTAATACTAAAATGAATCTGGTTCTTTTTGATGATGCTTTGGAGCACTTAATCCATGTCCATCGCATCATACGGCTGGATCACGGGCATGCCCTGCTCATAGGAGTGGGAGGCTCAGGAAAGCAGTCCCTAACGAGACTGGCTGCCTATACAGCGGGATGTGAGGTTAGTGACCTGCGTCACTCAGGGAAAGAAAAGAAGGAAAGCAATACTGTGATCAGGATTAAATTGGTGATGGGGGGTAGGTCAGTCAGACAAGACAAGATCAGGCTGGCATCAATTCCCTGAGCAGAGACAAACAGGGTGAGGTGATTGCCAGGAGGTCTAAGATGGTGACTGTGGGTGATGTGGGCAGGAAGCTGTCAGAGCCTGAATCTGGGTTTTGGCACCGGGGATGGAAAACAAGGATGGGTTTGGCAGAGAGCAACTAGCAGTTCCTAACTACTGCTTTTGTTGCTTATCTGTATTACAGCAGCACTCCAGCGCTGCTTGAGGAACCTTGTTGTGATTGATACTATAATATTTCAGATAGGAAATGTTCCTCTCTCAGAGGTATTATTTTCAGTCTCTTACAGAGGCTCGGAAGGGAAGAACGAAAAAAGGAGGATGAGTGCAAAGCAATTTTGAAAATGCAGTCCTGCAGGGTTGTACAGATGTGATTTTAGAAAAGAATGTAGTGCATAATTTTTTGATACTTACACATGTACTGATGATAGGGGCCAAACCAAACCCCTCGGTCTCATTGAAATTCAGAGTTACCATCATATCCATTACCATCATATCCACCTGTGCCTTCTCAGTGTATGTTTGCATCCTTAGGTATTTGAGATCATCCTGAGTCGAGGATATGGAGAAAATAATTTCCGAGAAGATTTGAAAAATTTGTACCAGAAGCTGGGTATTGAGAACAAGTCGACGGTCTTCTTGTTTACAGATGCCCACGTAGCAGATGAGAGTTTCCTGGAACTCATCAACAACATGTTAACTTCAGGTGGCACAGGCAGCCTCAATTATTCCTAATCATATCTATTTGTGCCTCTTAACCTCAAATGTACCCTCCATCCAGCTATTACCATTTCACCCTCTGTCTTCCTGCTTTGCTTAGGTGCACATTTCAGTACCACCTGAAATGATCTTGGCCATAATAATGGCTTTTTGGCATCTTCTTACAGTCATTTAGGGCTAAAGAGTTAGTTCATGCTGATCATGATGTTGCAGGAGTCTCAGATTTCTTCCAAGACTGAGGAATAACTTTAGCTGCGTTTGGCCACAACCCCCCTTTTGAGTAGCATTCACCTGAACTGCGCAGCTGCTCCTATATATAGATATATGTCCTAAAATGTAGGTTAGTATCTTTTAGTGTATGCAGCAGCGGAAAATGAGCAGCAGCTGGCACTGTGTGACCACCATCTCTAGAGAAGTTCCTACACAGTCTGGTTTAAAAACAGATATATTAAATCTTATCCCTTTCCTTGGTCTAGTTTTCCCGGTTCCTGATCTGCTGATGTCTGTCATTAGGTAAATACGTGCAGTATTTGCCATGTGATGGAGAGAATGAAAATGTGAACTGATGGTTTGTAGACACTAAGGAAGATTTTCTTTGCAGAGTTAAAACCACTTTATGTTCTTGTGAAATTTTGTTGCTGAAGCCCAAATAAAAATGAAGTAATTATTCCTCTAAACCCCCTCACATCATCTTAAGTACCACCTCTCTGTTTTCCAAGGGGGCTGGGGGCAGGAGGAGAAGCACAGAGAGATGAATAGGTTCATTCAAAACTATCCAGAATAATTCTTGCAGAACTAGGTTTAAAATTTGTGGCTCTGGTTTCTCATCTGCCCTATCCTCAGCCATGTAGTTCTCTCTGACTGGTTGTTCTCACGAGCATTCTTCTGTCCTTATGTTACAGGAATGGTGCCAGCCCTTTTTCCAGACGATGAAAAAGACGCCATACTAAGTCAGATTGGAGATGAAGCTGCTAAAGCTGGCGTGAGCCCAGCTAAAGAGAGTGTCTGGCAATATTTTGTAAATAAATGTGCAAGCAACCTTCACATTGTCCTGGGAATGTCCCCAGTTGGGGACGGTCTGAGAACATGGTGCAGAAATTTCCCAGGTATCAGTTGTACACACTGCTTAGTCCCTTCCCTGTTTTGCAGGCAAGAGAAAATCTCCAGGGGATGCTCAGAGATGTCTGGCAGCTAACGCTAAGCAGAGCAGGTTTCACGATTGAGGATTTTGCTATGCATGAATTTTTTTCCAGCTAATTACCACATATCAGCGAGTATTATTGATTAGCATTTACCAGATCAGTTCATTTTCCAGCTGAACAGCTGGAAATCAATTGGTCACCCTCATTGAACAGGACATACACAGTCTATGTCTGCAGCCTCTTTTCTGAGCTTTACAAAAAGATGCCTGGTATTAAGTCATAGGGCAACTAGGATGGTGGTAAGAGAAACCTTTTTGTCTCCAGAATCTAAAAAAGGGTGTGGTGAGAGGGACAGCCACCGAGAGAAAACCGCCTGAGCCTGGTGGATGCTGCGCTTCAGCAGGCAGGTGGAAGGAGTCCTGGGAGGCTCAGGAGACATGTGCTAGAAGGATACGGGTGGGAATCCTGACCCAGGCGTTAACATACGTTGTAGCTCTTGCCTGCATCCTGTAGAATGGTACAGCCTAAATGGTGTCAAAATGGGGTTAGCAGGGCAGAGGTGCAAAGTTGATGGTTTACTATCAAACTGGAGGTCTTGACTTTGTTGATAAATTTTGTGGCTAAGCAGGAGTCAGGTAAGATAGATCCTACAGACTGTTGATGCAAGTAAAGTTAAGCACAGGACTGCCTTGCAGATTAGGGTATTATCTGAAAAATTCCTTTTGAAAACTAACACTATCCTTTTATCCTAAGGTCTTGTCAACAACACTGGTATTGACTGGTTCTTGCCCTGGCCCCCCCAGGCCTTGTATGCAGTTGCACAGTCCTTTGTTGGTATGTATGTCCTATGTTCTCTGCCTTGATCTTGCTTCTTTGACTCAGAAGACAGACTTTTTTAGATGTATGTAAGAACAGTGGCAATTGGCGTACTTGTAAAAAACCCCAAACCTTTGAGATTTTTATTTCTTCTGCCTGATTTTAGGAAATAACACGCGCATCCCATCAGAGAGCTCCAAGTCAGTGATTGAGCACATGGTCGTGGTGCATGAATCTGTAGGGGATTTCAGCATGAGGTTTCTGCAGAAACTGAGACGCAGCAACCATGTCACACCGAAGAATTACCTTGATTTTATCCATACTTACTCTAGACTGCTGAAGGAGAAAAACGAGTTTATTTTGGGTAAGGCTATGTAGATGTTTTCTACTTTCTAGTAAGTGATTTAAATACTTTAGAAAGAAAAAAAAATTGTGGTGAGAATCCCATGTATTACCCACATTATGCAAAAATAATTTTATCAGTCGTATCTCAAATGCTGTGCTGGCATCTGGTTTTGACATGGGACCAATGTCCTGACCACCTGTGAAAGCTCAGACTCTGTCAAATGGTGGGTTCTCCTCAGGTTCTTTTGTGCATGAACCTGAGTCAGAATCTCCAAACCAGACACTCTTCTGCTTCGGGAGGGGTCTGATTAAATCTGGTAGCAGCTCAGCCTAGCTCAAGGTTTGACATTCTTCCTTGAGGAGCAATTCTTATTCATACTTCCGTGGGCACTGACATATGTGAAGAGGATAAAACAGTGTAATATGGCAATTGAGTTGTGGCACAGGGCCACTATGTGGCAGCTCAAGTGACATTAACACCATCTTGGGTGGAGGCTTAGGAAAGGAAAAATCTCTTACAGACATTTTCCTTCCATAATGGAGGTTGCCTTGCTGCACAGTGCCCCTGTGAGCATATTTGCCTTCTGTGAGATCGTCTGTTGCTGTGTGCTAGTCCACAATCAATGAATCACTAACATTTCTCCCTTTTTTTCCCTACTAGCACAGTGTAAACGGCTGGATGGGGGCTTAGATAAACTGAAGGAAGCTAGTATACAGCTGGTTGAGCTGAACAAGAAACTGGCTGAGCAAAAGATTGTGCTAGCGGAAAAATCAGCTGCTTGTGAGGCTTTGTTACGAGAGATTTCAGTAAACACAGAAGTAGGTAGGTAGTTTACAACTGCTGAAGCGTCCTACAGGCTAAGCATAGTCTATATTGGGCTGGAAGACCCTCCAAGAGCTCCAGCTGCTTCTAGAGGTGACCCTCTTGTTCCATCTGTGCTGATCCAATGTCATGCTAACAGAGCAGGTCCCCTGTCCTGCCCAGAAGGCCATCTTTGGTATATATTTAGGCTGCGCCACTCAATACTATGTTCTCCTGCCCTTGTCTTCCCTTTACAAGGTGGGGGGCATAACATGGGAAAGAGGCATTAGCTAGAAAGGGACGTCCTGATTCAGAGAATTACTTTTAGAGGAAAAACAGAGGAAGCTTGGGAGGAAAAGGGATTACGTACGCTGTTATGTGGAACACTGACAGTGTTCCTAACCTGGTGAAGGAACTGTAAACGTTGATAAACTAGCAGCTAAAAGGTACTGAGCTGATGGAATTTCTGATTTTAGCCCAGAGCAAACCTGTATTAGTGTTTGTGCTGTATAGAAATTTGAATAATTCATTTATGGTCCTGCCTTTACAATTTCCTAGCTGAGGAGAAGAAAAAACTGGCTGAAGAAAAAGCTGTGGAGATAGAGGAACAGAATAAAATTATTGCTATGGAGAAGGCGGCTGCTGAGGCAGCTCTGGCTGAAGTCATGCCTATTTTAGAAGCTGCCAAGCTGGAGCTTCAGAAGCTTGACAAGTCTGATGTTACTGAGATCAGGTGACTCATTTGGATGTACAGTAGCATAAACTCTGGGAAGTTCACTGAGAGATCCTTGTTTGCAGGGCTTGAGCCTTAGCTTGCACATGTTTGGGTGAATGTCAGGACATCAGTTGTCTGAGTGCAGAGGTCACAACAGAATCCCCTGAATCCTAGCTCAGGACTTCCCTCGGGCCTGCTCTTCCAGCCCTTTGTTAGATGTCTTCCCCGTATTTGTCTACCCTGTGTCTGATGCACTAGGAACTGCTGTGGGTTTTGCCTGAGCAGTGTCTGTCCAACCCCCTTCATCCCTCCTCTGTGTTTATTCTGTGTGAATAGGAACACATACCAGTTATTTTTCAGGGATACTTTGATAGCATGAAACCATTAACAGGAGGTACCCATGTCTGGCATTGTGTGCTTTGTCTTCTCCTTTTCCTCCTCCACTGTCTCCTTCATCTGTTTTCTAGATCCTTTGCCAAACCCCCTAAGCAGGTGCAGGGTGTTTTGGAATGTGTCCTTATCATAAGAGGTTACAAAGAATTAAACTGGAAGACAGCCAAAGGAATGATGTCTGAGGCCAATTTCCTGCGATCCCTGATGGAGATAGATTTTGATGGAATTACTCATAGCCAAGTGAAATCTGTCCGAGGTAAATTACTGATCGATATACTTGGAATGACCACAGGATCTTGTGAATGCGATTAGCCATGTCTGTGGCAATCCTTCCAGTGGTGGTTGGAGGGTGGGGTTCACTGGGGCAGAGGGACAGCACTGTCTGCAGTGCTGCAGGTGTTGCACTCTTGGGATGACTGGGTTTCCCAGAGTTCAGAGACTTCTGCTATGTGTTACATCAGTGTATACCTTAGCTAGGGTCTTACACACTGGGGTTCAGAGCAGGCAAGAAACAAGCAGGACAGCTGAGCAGGCCTGCTGTCAGTGAAGTTATGATCTCATCCGTGTGGTGGCAATTAAAATGATATATACAGAGTGGGAAGAAGAAAAGCTGTATCTAAAGCTTATGGCCCACAAGGGTGTAATCCAGAGCAGTTCCATTAAGAGGGGAATTTGGGTCTGAACAAAATGGCACCTGACTGCTGCAGAGAAAATGAACGGTGATCCGCAGACATGCTGAACCACTCTGGAATGCACTCACTTCACGGAGAAAGAGCCTGAGAAACCACTAGCAGTATTGTCCTTATATTGGTACAGCCCAGTAGCTTCATCCTAAGGTCAGAGTCTCTTTAATATTCCGAGAAATGTTTCATATTGTCTGTCACAGCATTGCCTAATATTGCTGATAGGGAATCCTATTTCTGTGAGGATTTCTGCACTGTAATTCAGCTCACTTGTGGTATTTTTGTGTTTGCCCATTTAGGTGTGTTAAAGAATCTGAACACTTCCTTCAGCGAAATGGAACTTGTTAGCAAAGCAGGACTGGGAATGTTAAAGTTTGTTGAAGCAGTGATGAGCTACTGTGATGTAGTTAAGGAAGTCAAGCCAAAGAGAGAAAAGGTACAGTGCATGGATTCAAACTCAGGGAGGTTGAAGCATGATCCTGATGAGAAAGAGTACATGACGATTTCATAGATTGCCCATTCTCCTCTTTGAAGAGCTTAAAAACAAGTTTAGGAGAGCTATTGCAGCAGGAGTGAGGTACTCGGTTATAAATTGCTGTGTCATGATGCTGGGATGTGGGTTCCCATCCCTGTGAGTGCTTGAAGGAGGAGGAAAGAAAATGTTCACTCGGAATTTCGTAATCCAAGATGCTTAGAAAAACACAGTTCATAGCTGTCTACTGAAAACAGACTTCAAAACGCATGGCATTTGGACAGAGATCTGTCAGAGCTCAGTAGTACACAACATCCATGTCCCTTAGACACAGACCTTTAGATTAACTT
The DNA here is from genome assembly GCF_000710305.1 of Buceros rhinoceros silvestris. NCBI lineage: Eukaryota > Metazoa > Chordata > Aves > Bucerotiformes > Bucerotidae > Buceros > Buceros rhinoceros. The sequence continues at coordinate 30,599 of NW_010411257.1, read as the reverse complement.
CTTTTGGAACGACTAGAAAGTTAGCTGTGTTACCAAAGGAAACCTAATGCCCAACAGATGATGCTGGGAAACTTTCTTCAAGAAAAGGTTATTACATGCAGCTATATTAAGCAGACAAACCTCCCCTTTTGTCATGGGGTGAGTGCTCACATGCTTTAATGTACCCGGTGGGTACAAAACTCTAGGAGGTTTATTTGCTTTGGAACTGCAGTATCAGACCATGATGTGTATGTTTGGGATGCGGTGAGGTGGGTGAAAAACAGTGCCAGTTACTTTGGCTTATGCTGTTTATTACCGGGACACTTGAAATATATGAAATAGCCAAAAGAAATATGAGTGCTTAAGCCTTCTCTCCAAAGCCCTGCTTTCCTCTGATATTCTTATGTTTCCCTCATAATGTAATGTAGGTGGCTAGGCTAGAACGGAACTACTACTTAATTAAGCGGGAACTGGAAAAGATAAAGGCAGAGTTGGCTACCATTCAGGATGAACTTAAAGCTTTGGGGGACAAATACCAAGAGGCAATAAAAGAAAAGCAACAGTTACAAGAAGAAGCAGAGATTATGCAGAGAAGATTAGAAGCTGCTGACAAGCTCATCTTTGGCTTGAGATCTGAGAACGAGAGGTAAGTCTAGATTCCAAGAGGAACATTTTTGGCATCAGAGGATCGTGTGCCAGGGATAAAATCTGTCAAACTGAGACATTTTTTGGAAAAGTCACTTCCTCTGATGTTTGTTTCTGAGAAGTGCTAATATATGTTAGCTCTTGAAAAATAACGACAGTTTTTAGTGCAGAACAGCAAGGTGAACTCAGATTAAAAGGAATAAGGTTCAGATCAACTCAGTGTTTGTAGTCATCATGAGAACTACTGATTGTAAGTCTGCCTCAAACTGTATCTAAAGTAGCAGCAGCAGCAGCTGGAAATTCTGCACATAAATGCCATCTCTCTGGTACAGACTGACCCAGGATTTCCTTATAATTCTGTCAGGTGGACAAAGGAATTAGAGGACTATAAAATACGAAAGGTGAAGTTGCTTGGAGACTGTCTGCTCTGTGCTGCATTTCTGAGCTATGAAGGAGCATTCAACTGGGAGTTCCGTAATGAAATGATCTATCAAGTGTGGCAAGAAGACATCCTCTCCCGAGAGATTCCTCTCAGTCAGCCATTTCGGTTAGAAAGCCTCCTGACTGACGAGGTGGAGGCTAGCAGGTATGTCCAGTCAAGAAACCCAGTGACTGATGAATGTGCCGTCACGAAGTGGGAGTCTGGGTCTGAATCTGTAGCAGGAATTGGAGCTGTGGGTGGAGGAGCACAGTCACACCAGAGAGAGCCCATTTTACTTCCATGTCTCAAAGATGGAAAGGAAACAAATTATTTTTCTTCTGGTTAACACAGGTTATTTGTCATAAAAAACCACTGTGCTTTACACTGGTTTGTGTATAACAAACCAGTGCTTTACACTCCACGGACATCTACTGAGCCCGGACACGTGTAATACCTTCTGGGGCATTTTTTTAAAGGAGTCATCTATAACATGAGTTCAACCCAAACCCCAGCAGAAGTCTTTTTGTTGACTTACTTCAGTGAATATGGCATTAAGCCCATGCCCAGGTAGCCTGTATTTCAGCTACTGCAGGATTACTCACCAAATGCAACAGTTAGTATTTGGAGTGGAGTAGTTACAAATGACTCAGGCAATGAGTCAGTCTGGGTTTTGACACTGTTCTCACAATCACATACACTATATGTTTCCTCGTGTGTCTGAATGCGTGCTCGATGAGTTGTATAGTTGTACTGACAAGTGAAATGTGCTGCTTTCCCATCAAGTTTTAATCCCAGCCTGGTCTTTGATCCCTTCCGTTCCCAGGTGGGTTTCCCAAGGATTGCCTCCAGATGAGCTCTCCATCCAGAATGGCATCCTGACGACATACGCGAGCCGCTTCCCACTCTGTATTGACCCACAACAACAGGCACTACATTGGATTAAGAAGAAAGAAGAAAAAAATAACCTGAGGGTAAAGATAAACGGTCATTTTACTCTACTGATTGTTTTAAAAGCTGCATAAATATCTGTCACCTGGAATGGGGAACCGATTATATACTGACAAACGTGCTGACTGTTGTGTGTCTGTAATAGATAGTGAAGATCACTGCTCACTTGACCTTCAGTTCTTCAGGACGGATAGTTTGTTGGATCTTGTCCAGCCTTAGTATATACAGAAATGGTATAACCAAGAGGCTGATGTAGATTGTGTTTTATCTCAGCCCCAGGATGGAGTTTTCCTGTAAGACAATTAGCACAGTCAGAGGTGCAGCTGGAACTTTGAAGTAGAGTTCTCAAATGGGAATTATTCTCAGCAATCAGAAAAAAAAGGCACCTCCCTGTTTTGTACCAGTGCAGCTTATGTCAGAGGAAGGACAAAAAGCAACGAAGAGCCAACTCCATTAGTGCTGGCAACTACTGTAAAATCATAATGCTCAGCAAATAGAGTACCAGTGCTCTGTTCCTGTCTTCCCATCTTTCCCTTGCAGATGGCTTCCTTTAATGACCCAGATTTCCTGAAACAGCTGGAACTGGCCATAAAGTACGGAAGCCCTTTCTTGTTGCACGGCGTGGATGAATACATTGATCCCGTGATAGACAATGTCTTAGAGAAGAATATCAAAGTTGCACAGGGGCGAACATTCGTTGTCCTGGGTGACAAAGAGATTGACTACGACAGTAATTTTAGGTTGTACCTGAACACCAAATTATCGAACCCGAAGTATTCTCCCTCTGTGTTTGGCAAAGCTATGGTTATCAATTATACAGGTAAGCAAAAGTGTGTATTTAAGAACAAAATAGTGATTGTGCTGTAGTGCAGGTTTATGGCCTGGGCCTTTGAAACAGCAATGAAACTCTAAAAAATTCATAGTCTACCTCATACTCACCAGCTGATTTAATAGAGAATTCTCACTTCTCTCTTTTAATCTGAAACTCAGCTAAGACAGAGTTATTAACAAAGTTACTCTGTTGCATCCCTGTAGTTTTATGAGATGATTGAGATGAAATAAGTTGTGTAAATCTTTCCTCGTGTTTAAAAAACCAGACTGTGCTGTGTACGTGTGTTGTGTCTGTAGTTACTCTGAAGGGCCTGGAGGATCAGTTGCTCAGCGTCATTATGGGTTTTGAAAGAAAGGAATTGGAAGAACAGAGAGAGCGTCTCATCCAGGAGACAAGTGACAACAAGAACTTACTGAAAGACCTGGAAGACTCTCTCCTTCGGGAACTGACCTCTTCCACAGGAAACATGTTGGACAACTTTGACTTGGTGCAGACCCTGGAAGAGACAAAATCCAAAGCCACTGAGGTACGGCTCTGGGCTTTTTGAAGGATATCTACTAATAGAGCGTC
>NW_010411257.1:22607-27079 GCF_000710305.1 Buceros rhinoceros silvestris | reverse complement strand
GCTCAGAATTAGTTTGAAAGGAAATGGAGAGAATGAGTATGTTTTATCTTTCAGTATTGGGCAGTATTTTATTGCATCAGAGAACCAAATCCTACCTTCAGGAAAGTCCTTATAGGGACCAAAGTAACAGTTGTTTACATTGCTAAATCAAAGAGTGTGTAATATATTTCTTCCAGCTCTGAAACAACCTTTGTCTTGTATCAGATCTGAAATGAAAAATTAAGGTACTCAGAGAGGATGTAGAATCTCCATCCCTGGAGGTTTTCAGGCTGTAGCTGGGCAAAGCCGCAGCTGACCTGATCTAGTGGTGGTTATGGTCCAGCTTTGGGCAGCACGTTGAACTAAAGATCCCCAGAGAGCCTTTCCCACACTATTTCTATGATTCTGTGTAAATCGTTGCCTTTTCATAAATACGCAGAGCGGGATTGATTTTATCTGACTTGATTTTTACATTTCATACCACTTTGCTGGGGCGACCGGCCCAGCTTCCCTCTGCAGTCAACACAGAGAGGCAGGCACTGAGCAGCTCTGCTTGCTGTGCTAGAAGGTACGTGCTGTGGGGCAGCGCAGTGATGAGGTGTGTAACATCAATGTCTGGCCAGGTGATTGAGAAACTGAATCTGGCCGAGACGACAGCGGCGGATATCGACCTTCTTCGAGATGGCTACAGACCAGCTGCCAGGAGGGGGGCCATTTTATTCTCCGTTTTGTCTGAAATGGCGCTTGTCAACATCATGTACCAGTACTCACTGGTCTCCTTCTTAGAGGTGTTTGCACTCTCTCTTCGGAAATCCATGCCCAGTCCTATTCTTCTGAAGAGGTTAAAAAACATCATGGACACCCTGACTTTCCACACCTATAACTACGGCTGCACAGGTTAGTGCCATTCAGCGATGGGCTGATGCTGCGGGGTGTGAACGCTTGTTGAAAGCTGTGCCTTCAGCTGGTTTATGTGGGGGAGGAGAGCCCCCAAACAGAAAATTCACTAATGTGCAGTTCTCAGCATCCCAGTTTACACTTCCCTCCCTGCTGTGTCTGTTTGAAGAAACGCTTTTCTCACACGGTTACGAACGGTAAATCACAGCTGTGGGTTCACATCCCTGAATGTAGCTCACAGATGCGGTTTTGACTCCCTAAGCCCAATGCAAAGCCCCACCTTTGATCACCAGGATCTTTGTGGGGTGACAAATGCAGGATGTGGATTTAAAGATCATTCCAGTTCCACCAGTTTTAGCAGCTGATTTTTGAAAATACTGTTCTCTTCACGCAGGTTTGTTTGAGAAGCACAAGTTACTGTTCTCCTTCAATATGACTGTCAGGATAGAACAAGGTGATGGCAGGGTTCCACAAGAAGAACTTGAGTTCTTTTTGAAAGGTGAAGTGAATATTTATATATAAATATATAACTATACTCAGCAAAAGATCTTTCAAAGATAGATTTTTGACTAGATATGAGTGGCTCTAAGAGCCAGAACCTAGAGGAACCACTGAAGGCAGCTGAGCTATGGTGGGCTACACAAATTGTGGATTCTGCTATTTCTACTTTTTTTCACTTTGTTAAACAGCAAAGAGGTAAATCTTTCTCTGCAGGTATTGACGTTAGGATGTTACCTGAGAAAACAATCTTTAGTTATTTTCTGACTATGAATAAATACTTTTTAGAAATGGTCGCAAGAATACAACACTGGCTTTTGCAAGCGGTGGTAAAATGGTGCCTTTTCTTCAGCACACCAGCGTAATCTTACAGGGCTTTCAGAAAGAAATTTTCAGTTGGTTTCTCTGTGCAGTGGGACTGTATGTGTGGTCATGTACTGGAGAATTTCTGACACGGACATTCCCTCTGGCTTCTGAATGTGACTAGGCAATATCTCCCTGGAGAAGAGTGCACGAAAGAAACCCTATACCTGGCTTCCAGATCAAGGCTGGGAAGACCTAATTCGCTTGTCTGAACTATTTCCTGAGAAATTTGAATCTCTTCCAGATGATGTGGAAAAAAATCCAGATGTATGGAAAAACGTACGTGCTTTTCTGCAATCCGTGGTTTTCTTCTGGTGTTACATGTTCCAGTGTGATGCAACACGCCACGGCGCTCGGCAGGAGGCACGGCACCACTGCTGCCTTCTGCCAAGGCCTTGCTTTTCTTCTGGACCTCACTTAGCGACTGGCTTATTCCCAGAAGAATTTGGACTCTTATTATTTAAAAACCAAAAAAATCTTCCCTGGTGTACTGTAGGTTTTTTTCATTTTCCAGTTAAATGTTTTAGATGAGTTATTTGTCCTGTTGAAGCTGGTGGAATTTTTGCTCTTGATTTCAACAGTCAACATTTCACTGTTCTTTTTGTGCTGCTAAATTGTACTTTGATCTTCTTGTGGCAGTGAGTTCTATAGGCTAGTTACAAACCCAGACTTTCCTTTGTTCTACTGTTATGTTCCTTCCATGTCTTCTTGCTCTGTAAGCAATCTGTTAGTACTTTTTACCTTAGATGCTATTTTCTGTATCTTCAGAGAATTACTTGACAAAGTGAAAGTACAAATGTGTTCCTAGACTTTAATACCTTACTGAAAAGGTTGAATTTTCACATTCATTTAATCTTTACATGTTTCTTTTCAGCTGATTAACTTTATTCTTTGTTCTCCTTATGTCTCTTGGCCTCTCATTAATCAAATTGCTTTTGTTTGCTTTCCTGGTAATTTCACTGGTGGAGCCGTTTGATTCATTTGCATTGTCTCCTGTCTTTTCCTGCCAGTGGTATGATACAGATGCTCTGGAGCAGATGCCTTTCCCCATGCAGTACCAGAACGATCTCATGAACTTCCAGAAGCTCCTACTTCTACGGTGTTTCCGGGTGGACCGGCTGTATCGGGCAGTAACGGACTATGTTACTCTGACAATGGGTGAGAAGTAAGTCACTCTTTTCTTTTGAAGCCAACTCACACCGTTCAGGTACTTCACAGAGAACTGGAGTTGTAATCTATTGTGTAAATGACTTTGTAATTTGCCTAAAGAGCAGAGCATGAGTTGTCTCTGCATCATTTCCACGTGCAGTCTGCAGCGAGCTTTGATGCGCCTGTCAGTCATCTTTTACACAAGACAGCTGCTCTTGTGCAAGTGAGTGGTTTATTGCCCTTCTGTTCCTACCAGGTACGTGCAGCCCCCCGTGATCAGCTACGACACTATCTTTGAGCAGAGCAGTCCTCACTCACCGGTTGTTTTTATCTTAAGTCCTGGCTCTGATCCTGTCAGCGACCTCATGAAACTGGCCGAGAGGAAAGGCTTTGGAGACAGGCTCAAATTCCTGGCCATGGGGCAAGGCCAAGAGAAGGTAACTGTGGTGGGAGGGTGGGGACGTGCTGCATGCAGCACGTTGGTCTGTGAATTGCAGATCCTGCTGCTAATGTTGTGGCCTGTTCAGATTTTCTTCCGAAAGCTCTGCTCCATTGTAAAGGAAGTTCCTTTGCGGTTCAGACACAGCACATGATTTGCCAGCCTGGGAATTCTGTAATGTGAACGGGGGCATTGGGCTGACTGGCTGAGTTTATGGTTTGGGTAAGGGTAGGTTCAGAATGATGCTGTCATCTGTTAAAAAATAGTTGAGCTGTTACTCTGCAGCCTTTCAAAGGTGGATCAGTGCCCCTGTGTCTCTGTGTACAGACGTGAGTTGATTGGAAGGCTCAGTGTGTTGCCATAAAGATATATGGACTCATATTCTATATCCTGCTGCTTTTCCTGGCTTTCCTTTCTGTTGTGGACACCAGGGCAGGGGTGTCCAAGGCTCAGCAGCTGCCTGATTTTGCTGTGATTTCGGTCACTGGGAGAACTCCTGTTAGACTCCTTTTGACCACTGCTTCCTAGACTCTGATCTTCACCTTCTCCTGGGCCATGCACACTCTTGCACTGTTCTGAAATATTTCAATACTCTGCATGACTTTTCATTTCAAAATAAATTAATTAAATTTTAAAAAGCATCTCAGAGCAACTGCTTGTGCTTTTTTCCTATTGGAAAAGGCCTGTTCTCAGCAAGGAGACCCATCAGTGTCAGGAGAAAGGAAGAGTCACTCACAGACGGTTCTTTCCCTCTCTTCAGATTGCTTTGCAGTTGCTAGAGAGTGCTGTGGTACGTGGAGAGTGGCTCATGTTGCAGAACTGTCATCTTTTGGTGCGGTGGCTTGTCAACCTGGAAAAGGCCCTGGAGAAAATTACACAGCCTCACCCAGACTTTCTCCTCTGGCTGACGACTGACCCTACCACGGGCTTCCCCATCGGAATCCTGCAGAAGTCCTTAAAGGTACCATGCAGGGGGAGTCCCCTGGCAGGGGGGCATGTCCTGCCCTCTTTCTTATTCAGCCAAAAAGACTGGCCAGGGGCGAGCATGCCCCGAATGCAGCACGTGACCAGGGCTGTATGTACTGGCTTTTTGTCTTTAAAGGCAAATCCCTCTGTCATCATCCTGTTGACATCATGGTGGTTTTTC
>NW_010411257.1:19234-22480 GCF_000710305.1 Buceros rhinoceros silvestris | reverse complement strand
TTCAGCAGGTCTGAACTGAAGCAGTTATTTCAGAGCAGAGGTTTGTGAGTGCACCTGGAAATGCGACAAATGCTCTTTAGATTCAAATGCTGCCACAAGTGAGGAATACCCAGAGAGACAGAAATAGTCCATCAGTCCTGACGCTGAGGTGCAGAGCTGAGCCCTGTGTCTGGCCTGGCCGCAGTGCCAGTGGAGCAGACGCTGTAATAGGATAATAGTTTCCAGCTGCCACTTCAGGCTGTTTATCCCAAGCAAGCTGAGCTGCTTATTTTGAAGGCAGAAGCCATGATGCTGCCCTAATGTTCTTTTCCATGGCTGCTTGACTTCTGTTGTGGTGAACCAGTCCTGTAAACATAATTATTTCTTTCACAGAGTTGAAAGCAGCAGCACGACAGATCCACCCAGTGCTCTAGTGTGTCAGTGACAGCTCTGGCGATTTCCTCTCCAGCAGTGCTCAGTGCTGCGGTAGAAGTGAGCACAAACGCAGCCTTGAGGTTGCAAACACGCACTTTGTGGCTCTAGCCATGAGCAGAGTGAACGAAGGTTTTCTTGCACAGTGAGAAGGCCGCCAGGAAGCTGGCGCTGCCTCAGCTAATCGGCAGTAAAGCCGTGTTACAGGGTGCTAAGCCATTACTGTGGTGATCTGCAGGACTCACCGAGATGGTGTAAAGCACTGGTATTTCAGTAGATTAGATCTTCAAGTATGATAAATATTAATGTCCTTCCAACAACACGACTACTTCTGAAATAATATCAACTTCTTACATTGGTCAGGTGTGTTGCATGTCTTATTTACTGATAGGAATCTTTAAAGGGGCTCAAAATCTTCACGCTCACATTGAGAGAGCATGATACACGTACAGCTTGTGTTCCTGGGGCATCCAGGAACTGATGGCAGCCCTCATCGTTCCGGTAGGTTGTGACAGAACCACCTAATGGCCTGAAACTGAATATGAGAGCCACCTACTTCAGGATTCCCCAAGAGGCCTTAGAGCAGTGCCCGCATCCCGCCTTTAAATCCCTAGTCTACGTCTTGGCATTTTTCCATGCTGTGGTTCAGGAGAGAAGGAAGTTTGGGAAGGTTGGCTGGAACGTACCGTATGATTTTAACGAATCTGATTTCCAGGTAAGAAAGTAATTACAACAGCTCTTACATTCTTGAGTTGCTTCGATTAATTTTGAAAACATGTAATCTATCCCACTTTAATCCTTTCTCACAGTAAGATCTTGCTTCATGTTTTCCTGCTGTTCTGGAGTCACATAGACTCTCAATCTTCTATAATGACAATTCTGGCCACTAAAATTAATCAGCTTCCAAATCCTTCATGTTTCTATTGCCTCTCTTATGGGTTTATTTTCTTAAGAGGACTTATACTTAACTTTTTAATTATTGAGAAAGAAATAATGGTTAGCTTTCAAGCAAGACCTATGTTAAATAAAACCTGTGGATACATATAGCTGATCTATGATTCTTCTTATCTCCATGTTCCAACAACTTTATTAGGTCTGCATGGAAATTCTTAACACATACTTGACGAAAGCTTTCCAACAAAATGATGATAGAATCCCCTGGAACAGCCTCAAATACCTTATTGGTGAGGTGAGTGCCGACACTGTCACTACGGGACACTTGATGGTGAAGAACCCTTTTGGCACAGGCTGTATAAGTGAAGCTGGCTGAGAATCTCTCCTGGGCACTCCTGAAACTTCGCTGTGGCCTTGAGCAAGTCTCTAATCTCATTGTCTCAGTGAAATCGGGCCACTGTGTGCAACTGCACAACAGGGGAGTTACCCGGCTTAATTAATTCTGAGTGAGGGAGCCCTTGGGATCCCTGCTGAAAGGCACCGAGCAGCACAGCTCGGCAGCGTTATCAGCACAGTGGGTGTTGCTGAGTGACAGCTCCACACACAGGGGTTCCTGGAGCTCTTGCAGTGCCACCTGTGCTGTGCAGCAGCTGACCAGGTCGGCGTAGCTGCCGTGGCAGGAAACCCTGCCGAAAGCTGGTATGTTGCAGCACTGAGTCACAGCTGAGTGTGAGCTGGTACCTCAGGAAGGTACAAAATCACCAGTTCAGGTTATTAGGAGTGTCCACAGCAGCCCTCTCCAGAGTATGGCCAAAAACTTCCTGCTTGTCCCCCCGTGAGCGGGAACTGGAGAAGATGTACTTGGTGTCCCTTGAGGGAGACGCTGTTACACCAGTGTTGCAGTCATCGCAAAAGCAAAGAGTGTTTTGGCCCTTTCACTGGTTTTTAGCGGCGGTTGCTGCCCCAAAAGCTGGTGCTTTAATATCGATGTCACTCATTTCTAGGTCATGTATGGCGGACGCGCCATTGATAGCTTTGATCGCCGCATTCTAACCGTCTACATGGACGAGTACCTTGGCGATTTCATATTTGACACATTCCAGGAGTTTCATTTTTATAAGAACGACAAAGTTGATTACAAAATTCCACAAGGGACTGTAAAAGATGACTTTGTTGGTAAGAAACGCTTTTCCCATCGTGTGAGTTACCATTAAAGCAAAACCAAAGTCTATTTACAGCGCGCGTTCTCTCCATACGGCCACTGCTGGAGGTGAGAGGGTGAAAGGCGCTTCGGGCGCTCTGTGTGGGTTGTGATGTGGTAACCCACTGACGACGCTGTTCTTGCTTTATACAAGCAGCCCTTTGTGCTGTGAATTTACCAGCCAGCTCCTCACATGGCTTTTACAAAACAAATAAACCCCAGGTAAGCAGCCCGTTAATTTTATTTTTAAGTGATACATTTCCATGGGGAGTTTGGGGGTGTGTGTGCTGTTCATGCTTAAAACTGTTGAGTCGATTGCAGTGTTTCAGCACCAGCAAAGCAATAACAAAAGCTGCCTGCAGAATTCTCTCCAGTGTCTTTTTCCTGGTGGCTGCGGTTTAAAGTATCGCATCGTTACGAAGCTGTTCTTGTGTTGCAGAGGCGATAGAATCCCTGCCGCTCGCTAATACTCCAGAGGTGTTTGGTCTCCACGCAAATGCCGAGATTGGTTATTACACCCAGGCAGTTCGCGATATATGGGCTCAGCTGCTGGAGCTGCAGCCTCAGACAGGTACGGGCTCCCTGGCTTCGAACTGGTTTTGTAAAGAAGAGATAATGAGGTGGCTCCTTGCCATGGGGACTGCGACACCGGCCATGCCACAGCCCACCTCATGCTGCCTGGGTCCCCTCGAGCTGCCTGCACCCTGCTTGGGGAGGAGCCTGATCCTGGGGGTGCGGCA
>NW_010411257.1:8487-19102 GCF_000710305.1 Buceros rhinoceros silvestris | reverse complement strand
CAGCATGGAGGTGTTTCAGCAGGTGCCTGGAGGCAGAGTCTGAGACATGCTGGGTCTTCCGGTGCAAACATCGCACTGCAGAGGGTGGGGGGTGATGCCAAGAGGCCAGTCAGCTCTCACAGTGCTCAGAGAGAAATAACAGTAGAAGGGGTAACCTGTGCAGAGTTATTCTCACTAAACCACTTTGGTTTCAGGTGAAACCAGTACGGGAGTTAGTCGAGATGAATATATTGCAAATGTTGCTAAGGATATAGAGAACAAAATACCGCAGGTGTTTGATCTTGACCAGATACGGAAAGGCTTTGGACCAGACATATCCCCTACAACGGTGGTGCTGTTGCAGGAACTGGAACGTTTTAATAAGCTGATCGTTCGCATGGCAAAGTCCCTGGCTGACCTGCAGCGCGTAAGTAGGAACAGCTACTCGAGGAGATCCGTCAGGCTGTACCTCCCCCAGGCCAGCACTCAGACTCTCACCGTCTTTCCAGGCCTTGGCTGGGGAGGTTGGAATGAGCAGTGAACTGGATGACGTGGCTCGGGCTCTGTTCAACGGGCAGATTCCTGGCATCTGGCGGCGGCTGGCCCCCGACACGCTCAAAACACTGGGGAATTGGATTATTTACTTCAGAGCTCGGTATGACCAGTACACCAGCTGGGTAAGTGAGTGCCTCTGGAAAGCTTTTGTTTTGTTCATCTGCAGGATGTGCTGGGCAAATTGAAGAAGTCAGTGTCCACACACTGCTAGGTAATTCCTTGAACTAATGCCAGTCACCGCCTAGAACGATAACGCATCACTGCAGGACCACCTGGCCACCGGCGCGTCTTTAAGCGCGCTGGCCTCTGGGCCTAGTGCGAGGTGTGGTGGGAGAAGCAGGCGCTGCAGAGGGATTCCCGTGCTTGCAGGTTACCGAGGGCGAGCCCAGGGTGCTTTGGCTCTCTGGCCTGCACGTGCCGGAGGCGTACCTGACCGCGCTTGTGCAAGCTACCTGCCGGAAAAACAAGTGGCCTCTGGATCACTCCACCCTCTACACAGAGGTGACCACGTACAGGACGGCAGAAGATGTCACCGAAGGGCCTACTCAAGGTAGAGGGGTTAATGATTATTTGGCAAAAATACTGAAGTAGTTCACTGGTGAGAGAGGGAGAAATTGCCTGGCGTAGGGAGGAGATACTACTTAGAGAATACATCCGTAGACCAGCAGCCTTGGGTTTGCACACCCCGCCCCTGCCCCTTGTGCACGCTCTCTAGATCCTCTTTTCTGAATGGCTGGAACGTTACCAGTCCTGGCAGTTTGTAATGACCTATTTGCACCACAGATAATACCCTGAAATGTATTCGAACAAAAAATAAATAGACCCCTGTATGATTTATGGTGTAACTCCATCTTCAGGAGATCTCTAGGACTAGTGCAGCTCTAAACGCAGGGTGGGGGACAGCTCAGCAATGCTTTGGGTACAAACCCGGCTGGGAACAGGGCAGCAAAAAGAGAAAGCTGGTGGTTTTTCCTAAATCTGACTTTCAGTTAAAAATAAACGTCCCCTCAGGGGCTTACCTAGACCAGTCTTTATTTACTACCCTTTCACCGAACTGCTTGGTGCTGGTACCAGAACACCTCTGTCCCAACCCTTCCCTTTTTGTCAGCGTGACCCAGCGCACAGCCCCACAGGGGTACAGAGCTCTCACCTCTGGGTACTGGGGCATGTCACTGGGGGCTGGCAGCCACCGCAGGGCAGGAGCTGCACGTAAAGCCGTGCATATGGCTCCTGCAGGACTGGGTGTCTTAAACTGGGGATGTTTTCAGTGCCTCAGTTCGCACGCGGTGTGGCCCTTTCTGCCTGCACAGGCTGCTTCATTTCCGGGCTGTTCCTGGAAGGAGCAGGATGGGACAGGGAGCAGGGCTGCCTCACCAGAAGCCAGCCTGGTGTCCTGGTGGAGGAGTTACCCGTGCTGAAGATCATCCCTGCCGAGGCGCACCGGCTCAGGCTCCAGGTACTGCTCCTCGGGGACACAGTGGCCTGTGAGCTCATTACTGTCCTTGTGTGTCCACAACCCCTCCCCTCCGCACACACCAGTCACCAGTACCACTCCTTTGTGAGGGGTGCGCTTTGACACTTCTCCTTACAGTGGCCATCAGTCAAGTTTTTCTTTGCTGAGGGTGACACTCAAGGGGGTTGATTCCTGTGTTGCCCCTTCCCCATTCAGGCACTATGTGACAAGTCTCTTGGGACACTCCGGTGCTCCCACTACTCATTATTTCCTGTGACCAGTCAGTGACACAGAGTTCACCATCTCTGGATAACAAAACCAGTGACTTTCTGAGGACAGTCATCGCTTCCCGATGTTCCTGATGTTCCTCCTCGTTCCCCCTTGTTCTGATAGCACTGACCCTGCCCTTCTTTCCTCCGTGCTCTTTCAGAACACGCTGCGGACCCCTGTCTACACAACCTCCCAGCGAAGGAACGCGATGGGCGTGGGCCTGGTCTTTGAAGCTGATCTTTACACCACAAAGCACATTTCCCACTGGGTCCTTCAAGGAGTTTGTCTCACCTTGAACACAGAGTGACAAGGTGATGCTGCCACTCACTTTTTCCCACAGAATCCAACCTTGTGGCCATGGGTGGGGGTGACGCCAAACCAGGAGGAGATTCAGCACCTTGGGTGGGGTCATGGCCACTCAGGCACAGCTGATTGATAAACAGTACAGTACCACCAAGCTCACCCCACCAATAAATGTATTTGAAGAGATTTTAAATGGATTTGAAGTGTTTTTCAGAACGTGCATTTCCGGTACCTGGCAGCGGTAGTGAGGCCGTCTCGCACACACAAAGACTGAGGTTTGCCTGTATGGTTGTAAGAAATGGTTTTAATTGCCCAGAGCATCACTTCTGCTGTGCAGAGAAGCGGTGCCTTTCATCAGCCTCGAACAAGTGGCAGGGTCCATCAGTCATACAACAGATCGCCATAACAATATGGCAAGAACCACCCACAAACCCGAAACCCGCTGCCGGTTAACGCAATACACTTAAAACCAGTAAACCACAGGTAACAAACTTTCTTAACCAACCATTTTCCAGCAACAGCTTCTCCCTGTCCCACCCCACCAGACCCTACCCCACCACCGGCAAGGCGTAACGCTGAGGCGCGTCTCCTGGGCTTCCGAACAGCAGGTGACTGAGTCGTGAGGGTGCACAGGGGGCCTCGGACTCACGGCTGTCCCACCCCTCCGAGGCTGGGGACAGCCCTGCTGTGGGGTGTCATGCTGCACAGGGAACGGGGCCTGCCGTCCCATCCCTGCCTGTGCGGGGGGAGCTGACAGCGCTCCAAAGTTCCGGAGGGAGACACACACCAATACAGAGCTGCAGAAGCTTAGAGGGGCAGAGTACAGCCGGTGCGGGCAGGGCAGGGGGCAGGCGGGGATCCCTCAGCAGCTGTCACGGAGATTATGCGTTCCAAGTGTTTGAAGGCACATCATAAGCTTAGCAGCATTTGGGAGCCATTGGTTCTTGCTGGTCCTACTCAGAGGCTGCAGACAAGAGTGAAGCAGAGGTGAGCTGCAGGTGCTGTGCAGAATTTAAGAAAAATGGTCAGATTTGTGCTCCTTTCCCAAACTTACATACTCTCCCAGCTCTCAGTTACCTTTCTTTCCTAGGAAAAAATAATGGTAAAAACCTAATGAAGAAGTCTAGCGGCTGTTGGGTCTTCCTGTTGCTTACTAGAAAGGAGCTGGGGAACCAGGGCGAGCGCAAGGCACCTCCACCCCTCCACGAGGCTAAAACGCAGGGATGCCAGCAGGTTCTCCTCCTGCAGGGACTGCGTACAGCACTTACTACAGACACACGTTTCAGAGGAACAGCTCAGGTGTCTCAGCTGCCAGATGCCCAGAACAAGACTAAGGTTTCCAGTAAACAGAAATAATCCCTTTACAACAAGTGTAGGCTGAAGCATAAAGCCCCCTTTCCATACTGGATAACCAGTTACATGGTCTCCCTGGAAAAGGAGCTCTGAGCCCGTGTGGAAGGTGCTACAAGTGCAGGGCACTGACTAGTGTCCGAGGTGGAAGGGAGCCACTCAATGGAAAACCAAAACAGCCACCACCAAACGAACCACGGGCACCCCCACGTTCTCACTCTCTGGATGAGGAGCACTAACCCCTTCAAAAACAGGGCTTGGGCCCTCCTCCCATTTTTTACTTACACAAAGCCACAAAGTATTTAGGGTTAATCCAGTAACACTTGCTGGGACTCTCGGGATTTTGAGGAACTATGAACAGAGTTTGCAATCGAGAGCACGTGCCTGTGAAGGAAGAGCTGTCCTTAGGTCACTGTAAAGTGTACGTACATCTACACTGCTGTCAGTGCCGCGGTGAGAAAGGCTTTGTGTGGGGTCAGTGTTTACACAGCGAAGACAAGAGACCCAAGGCCAGGACCACGTTAACAGCCGGCCGGTTCTGCTGCAGGCTGCGGCTAAGGTTTCACCACCCTCGGTGCCTAACGCAGCCTGTACCTTTGTCCCCACATGTGGTTCCGCTGAAGGGAGCGGCGCTCAGCAGCAAGCGGTCGGGTACCCCTGAACTGGCCACACGCAGCATGGAGTGGATATATTTATATACCTCGCCATATGACACGGTCCTACTGGGTTTCATTAGAGGAGCACAACCGATTAACGTCGGAGCTGGAAGAGGTTTGGCATGCACGGGGCGTCAAAAGAAACTTTACTGCAGGTGCTAATTATCCTACAGGATCACAGTGCATAAACAGCCACAGAGCGGAGCACGTCAGTGGTGTTACACAGTTCTGTCTGGCCCCGAGTGCTTTCTGACCGCTTTGCTCCCCTGGACCTGATCCACCGCCAGCGTTTCGACCTCCGGCTGGGGCTGGGATGGTGCGATGTGGTGGATGCGATGCGCCACCCCAATGTGCGCCTTGTGTGGCTTCTCTCGGGCTGGGCTGTGCGATTCCCCGGAGGCACGATCAGATGGGATGGGTGGGATCACTAACGGCCTCTCCTTGATAAGATGGACCTCGGCCGTTTCCCTGGCCAGCAGGAAGGGGGTGGGGTCAGGCATGGCATCCACATGCTCCCTGAGCAGCAGCTTCCGGCTCTCCGACCCTATTCTGTAGGCCTCTTCAAACTCGGGGTTGAGCGGGGTGGACAGACTCTTCTTCATTCGGCGCCGAGGCGTCTCCGGCAGTTTGTCTTTGGGAGGGGACGGCTTATAGCTGGACAACACAGGGCTGCCAGAAGGGGTCCCCTCCGAAGTCCCACTGGAACTCATCAGCTTCTTCTTGGTAGCGTGGAGCTGAGATGTTAGATACGCGATAGTGCTCGCTCTCTGCTCCAGTTCGCTGGACAACATATTGAGCTTATGGCTTTTCATTTTTAACTCTTCTAAGTACTTCTTTTCCCTTTCTTTAATGGTGTTTTCCAGCACCATTATCATAGCGTTCTTCTGTTCAAGTTCTTTCAATAATTCGTTGTTTTCAGCCTCTTTGACTTTCAGCTGAGCTTCAAGCTCTTCACATTTTCTTTTGAGTTCATCGCTTCGTGAAGTACCATTTCCTAGGACAGGACAAGCAGAAGTGTTTCAGGTTAACAGTAGCTGCTAAGTAAACTCGAGCCACAGAGTTCCTTTTGCCACCCCAAAGCCACAGGAGAAATCCCCGACTAGCTTCAGCTAACACTCTTACAGTCAGCTCACCTTCAGCAGCACCAGGTCAGCGTTTACGGAAACGATGACAAGCTAGTGTCACTCACCATGGTCCAGTAGTGTTGGTACTAAACAGAGGTGTTCTGGGGAAGAAGGACAGAAACCTCGGTGCTGAGCTAGCTCAGAATTTCCTCTGGTTATCAAGAGGAACTTCTCCCACTGCACACACCAGGCTGGCTGGGATGAGCGAGGGGGCAGCTGTCATGGCTCACCTGGAGAAGACACTCAGGGCAGCTGAAGCTGGGACTCTAAGGTGGGGATGTGCCTCTTCTCAAAGGCTTCGCTGCTGCTGAGCCTGGCTGCCTTCACAAGAGCGTGACCCATCACCCCGAGACACCAGGGGTTCTGCTGTCCACGGTGAGGACACACCACCAGGACTAGGCGGGCTGACTTATCGTCACACCACACGGTGTGTGGGGCCCTTGCGTAACTCTGTCCCGGGCATTACAGCCCTGGGACGGCTCCCAGCCGTTCAGCAGAGACCGGCAGCCTGAGCCTCTCCAGGAACAAGCGCTCCATGTCACAGAGCTGTTAACTTCCAGCATGGCACTGCATCACCAC
The DNA here is from genome assembly GCF_000710305.1 of Buceros rhinoceros silvestris. Taxonomy (NCBI): domain Eukaryota; kingdom Metazoa; phylum Chordata; class Aves; order Bucerotiformes; family Bucerotidae; genus Buceros; species Buceros rhinoceros. The sequence continues at coordinate 12,833 of NW_010411257.1, read as the reverse complement.
AGTGGCAGAACTGACACGTCACCTACTCTGGAAACCCTGTGATGAGACGCATCTGAGTGACTATGTATATAAAAAAATAAAGGTGAACAGAGAAGCTTTGTGATGCAATTACAGTAACAGCTACGTTTCAACAATAGCCTGACTCTTCCGCCCCTATAATTCACGTCCTATGTTCCCATAGAGCGTGCAGGGAACCGACTGTCTAGTGAGAGTCAGCAGCTCTGCACTCTATTCCTGGCTCTTTCAGAGAGCCCCTGCGCGGCCTTGGTGAAGAACTTGTGACATTTACTTCATAAATAACAGTAAGTCTGGAAAATAGAAAACTACTCTCACACCTTTAGCACTTATACAGTCGACCTCCTAAGTGCAAAGTACTCGCACCTACTCACGATGGAGAAAATACAAACAAGGAGAAAGATGAGGAAGTTTAACATGAACATTAGAGGAGAAATGCTACGTACTCCTTACCTGACAGGTCTGAACTCTTTACAGTCAGCTCATAGGTTAAATCTGAGGAAAAAAGTTGATTTTTTTTTGTTAGAACATCATCATCTACCCCGTACCGCACCTGGCGAGCACGTTTACAACAGCCTAGTTCAGTAACAACGCAACCCCCTCTCTCCCCGCCTGAAGCAGTCCTCGGCGATTCACTGCAACCACCACCTTTTTAACAAAACAAATAAGCCTGTGCTGAATGATCGCTCGGCTGTGGCCAAGCTCCGTGTGGATGCCCCTCAGTACCCCTGGTGGTGGGCTGGGCTGCTGAGGCTTCGCTGCTGAGTGGGGAGCAGTCGCTCCATTCCCGTGGAAAGAATTCGACACCTATCGGCACCAGCGTCTGCTCCCAGGTACCTGTGCAGTGCTGCTGCAGGCGCCGGATCTCCGCGTGCAGCCCCTTCAGAGTGCTGGCGTGTTCTCGCTGGAGGAACAGCAGGTTCTTCTGGGCGCTCTGGAGCTGGTTCTCCAGGTTGGAGGTTGCCATCCTGACATGCAGTTCTGCTGGCAGGAAACAGACACAGAACTGCGGGTTACGGAGCACGCATCCTCTGTGCTCAGAGGAGCTGCAGCCAGGATCGGCACATCGGTTGAATTCTGCGATTAACGAATTGATTCCTGATCGAGCAAAGGCCACAAAAGGCTCCGGACTACATCAGTTCAAGGTGCTCTAAGTTCATAGAAAGCCTAATTAGACGCTAGGCCAGAGCAGCGCAGGGAACTCATTTGTTTGGAGTTAACACGTTTAGAGGATTAATGTCAGACAGACTAAGTCACTAATCCTGTTAGGAGATAAAAGTGGAGTTCTGAGAAATGGGCTAGTATGTCCCTCTGTCTGGCCGGGGGATTTCCACTCACCTCCAGGGATGCAGGAGTTAGTAGCATCCCTGGAGGAGAACAAGGAAGCGCGCACTAAGCTGCACCATCTCTGCAGAGCCAGGCAGGACGGCAGTGTAACGCATGGCCGGGACGCGGTTGCTGCGGGGCGCCTTAGGAGCCGCCCTGGAGGAGAACAGGGAAGCGCGCACTAACCCGCACCATCTCTGCAGAGCCAGGCAGGACGGGAGTGTAACGCATGGCCGGGACGCGGTTGCTGCGGGGCGCCTCAGCCGGGCTGTGCTCACTGGGACCGCTCGGAGAGTATGCTTCCTCAGCCGTGCCAGCGCAGGGCCCTGCGCTGGAGGTGGGTGTCCCACGTGAGCCCCCATGACAGGGAACAAGCCAAGTGACAAGGACAGGGCTTCACTTAAAAAAGAAATTTTTCTTGCTCAGGTTATGAGTGCGTGGAAAACCGTTTCACTTGCGGAACAGCTGTATAAAACTAGGCCTGCACTGCAGCAGTGCTCAGACCCCAGTGAAGACAGACCTGGCATCCCTGAGGAGCCCTTTGCTGCCACTGTAACTACTGCTCCTGACGAGGCAACAACAGCTTTACGTACACCCACAGGCGGAACTGCCGAGAAAGAGCCCTCTGCTAGAGCAAGAGATACAGCTGCCCAAATGAATTCCCTGATGCAGAGGTAAAAACAGCTCCTCACACGGCTCCGTGCACCAAGCATGGCCAGATGCTCCCCGGGGAGGAGCACACGCTGTGCCGGGGGCTCTCGTCTGGGACGTTTCAAGCAGTACATGGAAGAGCAACCAGAGAAGGACAAACAGGAGTTCCCAGGTCCCTGGTGGTATCTAGTCACCAAGATGTACACAGCTCTGTGCACCAAGTGTGGCAAGATGCTCCCCGGGGAGGAGCACACGCTGTGCCGGGGCTCTCGTCTGGGACGTTTCAAGCAGTACATGGAAGAGCAACCAGAGAAGGACAAACAGGAGTTCCCAGGTCCCTGGTGGTATCTAGTCACCAAGATGTCACGGCATGATTTTGGTTCACATACACACACACAGAGCCCTCTCCTGCTGCCAAGGAACCCAGCCAAGGCGGCAGGAGGCTGGTGAAGGGGTGAGGTGCAGGTTCACCACTGCCGGTGGGAGTGCTCGCTTTGTCACCGCGGAGGGCGAAATGCAGTTATCTGTGTGGTTTTGTAAAAACAACAACAGTATTTAGGTTACAGAGATAAGTAAAGAATCAGGACTCTGGTTGCCTGGACAACCATCTGCGACGGCATTACAACACGGGCTGTCATTAGAGGACCACATGTTGTGCCTAAGAGAGACCTTAATCCTGCCCCGTGGCTGCCTCACAGGCACCTTGGCAGGTCCACTCTGCCATGGCAAGTGTTTTCCACTGGCCTCCCAATGGTACGTAGTTCTATGACAAAAATTTGAGTCTACAAGTGGTAACACTCTCCCATCATTCCTAACATAACAGCCCTGAGTTTAGTTTCATACTGTTTACTCCCAGAACACCAGACACAGTGCTCCTGCACCTGGTAAAGCACTAAAGCACCTGCGGGGCGGAATCGCACACAGGGAGCCTTCCTGATACCCTGTGTGACCTCAGCTGACATCGTCATCAGCTGAGCTATCGCTACAGAAGCAGCTCTGTGATGGTAAAAAACAAAGCGCAGGTGTAAAGGACCTTGAAGGAATCCACTGCTGTGCAAGGGGCAGGACAGACTCTTGGTTACTTTATAACAGAGATCACAGGTTAAATTTGGCGCTCAGGAAGAACGTGGGTAACGGTGCCAACCTGTGCTTGAGTCAGTGGAACAGATAATTTTGCAACCACCACCATTAAGCAAACATGCAAAAAAAATTATGGACTGAAAATATTCTAAAAGAGTTAGCCCGGTGTTCTGGGCTGGCTAGATAAGAAACACGCCGAGTCGTGCACACAGGCTCTTGCTCTACGACGTCTGAAGAGCAGCTCCTCTGAGCCATGGCTGCTCTCCACACCCCGGGGTGCTCCATCACCGCTGCCCGGGCACCCCTCACTGCCCACGGCGTCCCAGGACGGGCCACGCAGTCCGCAGCAGTTACCGTGGGGCACCGTTAATGTTGAGGATTGAGGATATTTTAGCTGTGTTACATTTTCCAAGTGACATCATCTTGTTTGCAAAGCTGACTTCAGGCGGGCAGAAGCTTCACCGAATCACCAGTTGAAGCGATCGTTATGTTCTTACCGACTGGATACAGCAGCAGAACAGACCCTGCAAGAGCCCACGCCTCCCCAGGAGCTGCAGCTCCGGCTGCCCGGCACACCAAGGCGCAGGAGGGATTTTTAATTGAGAAAGGGATTTTCCAAAAGAAACTAAGCACTGACAGTGCTGGGTGAAAGAATTTATCACCGACAACAAACAGTGCTTCTAACTCAGTCCTTCCACATAAATGTTTTTTAAAAACTAGTTTCTAAACACAAAACTAGGCCGTTGCTGTTCATCTCAGTTTTTTTTTTTTTTTCACCTCCATCTCTCTCATCTCAAAGATCTCGCCAGGATTACCTGCTCTGAAGAAAAAAACCATAATCAGAGGCAGGCTGGTTTTATAGGCTTAGGGAGAAAACAGAAATTACCAGCGCCAGAGCATCATCTTCCCTGCAGCACTGGCAAGTTAATCAGTGAGAGCAATTAAATCCACCCACCACGAATTTTAGCCACAGCCCCTCTGCACTAAGCAGCTTCTCTCCCGGGAGGATGAAGGATCACAGGGCTGATATTCCCACAATCCTCCTGCATCCTCCCTGTGCTCTTCCTCCTCGCTGCAGCCGGGTTGCCAGCCTGTCCTCTCTCCTTTCCTTCAAGGCAAAAGGCAGTCGTGGCTCCCACAGAACGTCTTGGCAGCAGCTCCAGGCCAAAGCCCACCACGCCCCGTCACGTCTCTTCAGATGGCACAAAGGTCTGTGCATGTGTGCGCTGGGAAACAGCCAAACCCACCTGCCAGAGAACCGGGGAACGGCAGGC
>NW_010411257.1:2439-8394 GCF_000710305.1 Buceros rhinoceros silvestris | reverse complement strand
AAACCCACCTGCCAGAGAACCGGGGAACGGCCAGGCACAGACCGTCACTACGCAGAGACGCTTGTGCTAGGAAACGCTTGTGCTAGAATGGCACAAATCAGTATTGACAACAATATGGTCCACGTCACTATGCGCTTTTTGCGCCTATTTTACACCAAGGAACAAACTTAGACCTAATGTCATTCAGGCTGAGATCCGGATGAAATGGGTTTCAGCTGAATCTGCACCTTCTGCCAACCAAGCTCATTAGCACAACGTTAACAATATTTTTGATTGCTTTTGCAGCTACACTTATAGGGAAACTTCTATCACACACACAATGAGGGAAGAAAGAGCCTTTGCATCTGCGGTCTGAACAGCTCTCAGACACCCACCGTCACCTGCACCTCACCCAGTTCTAAGCCCAGCAATGTTTTTCCCTTTTTTAGCCAGTGCCTAAGGAAAACGCTGGCCAAACCCCAGGTTTCTTGGTATGTAGCATGCACGGCCACAGATCACAGCCAGCAAGAGCCCTCGTGGGCAGCTGAGACCCTACAGAAAACATGGTCTTGGGAGAGGTCAGTCTAAAGAAAAAAGAAATTAAAAATCAAACCTATTCAGGTGCGTCTCCCATTGGGGTTTCGCAGGGGAGATCCTGTGAGGCAGTTCTGGGATTGCACTAAGCTGATTCCATCTCCTGCTTGCTGAAACAAGAGCCAACGTGCGGCCAAGAATAAGGCTACGATCAAAAAGCAGAAGAGAAATAGCAAAAACCAGAAGTCGGCTGAGCCTGTATTAGCGCAGGTGAGCGACCTTCACCCTCGCACCATGGGGATCGGCGAGACGGCTCTCAGAGCAGCCTGGCCCTGGCTGGATTTCAGCAGATGAATTAGGCCAGTGCTGGCAAGCAAGCTGGGACTGCGAACACCCCAGGACAGTTACGGCACTGCGGGTTTTCCCCCTTTCCCATGGTCTCCAAAGCAACTTTAAAAAGAAGTTTCCCATGTTCTTACAAAAGGAACGGTGCAATGCCCAGCAGGGCAAACTGCTGCTGGGAATGCACGTGCTGTTCGGTAAAGGATGAGAGAACTGTAAGGGGGTGTTGCGGTGTTCAGCGCCCCAGCGTAACACACCTTCTCTTTCGCAGCAAGGCCTGTGCCGAACTCCAGCCGTGTCCAACCTGTCACCGTTCCCCAAGCTGTACCCGGATGGCGTGCTGCATTCCACCTGCAAAACATGCCCAACTTCTCATTTCTCAGGACCTCCACCATCACAAAGCGTTTCTGGATGTTGGGAGGACTTGAGGCTCAATCTTCGAGCTACAATGGATGCACAATTTCTCTTGAATGTAGCCCAGGAGGCACCGATGGAATGGGCTGGACAGCATTCCCTTGGGAACGTTAAGTGCAACCCTTTAATCCTTGCTGCGCCTACCTAAGCCCTCTTCCTCCGGTGAAGTGGAGGAGGTAACTGAGATTAACATTCTTGTAAGCTCACCTTAAAAAGGAACTGCTCCATCTCTTTCACGAGCCCATATTCCCTTAAAAAGGAACAAAAATAAATCAATCTTAAATTGAAAAGAAAAATGTTAAACCAGAGCTTCCAAAATGCAGCTTCGCCACATGCTCACCATAAACAATCGCTAACGTTTTAACAACCAAACCCTGCAGCTGAAGTGCAGCTCCGGGCCTTTTCTGATCTGAAGCATTTGGACAGAGTGCAAACTATTTCAAGGCACCGAGCAGCTGGCTGCGTATTAGGTGCCTCTGCACAAAATCAGAGCATCTCTACAGCCGCTGCAAGATAAGAGGCGGGAGATGCTAATCTCTGACTTCAGACGCAGTCCAAAGGAAGCTACTGGAAGGAAGCCCAAACAACTGGTTATTTAACATTTTCATTCCTATTTGGTATCCACTGAACGAATAACCTCCTTTGACGTGGATGGGGTGACTGTCACCTGAGAAGCTGCTTTAGCTCCCTGCCAACAGAGATCCAAATCTGAGAGACTCGTCTGGGCAGGCTGGCGTTTTGCTCTCAGCTGGTCTCCAGCCAGTGCCCCCTCAAAATGTGACAAGAGCTGCCCGATGCTTTTTGCACGCTAAGCAAAACATGATTTCAAGAACTAATTGAAGGCACAGGAGTCCTCTCGGAAGAACCTTCAAAGTTTTAGCCAGTCCCCCTTTTAAAGCCTGTCACTGAACTGGCCAAACATTTCTGCAGAAGGCAGGTCCCATGATACAATGCCACCTCGGCTGTCCCCTGCTTTGCCGGCTCCCAGGTTTGTTCCGCTTATTTCAAAGGACACGACAAAGGAAGCCCTGTAGGCTGCACAGCCAGCTCGGGGGCTTTGCTGTCTTTCTGCTTGGACAGTTGCTTTAAGGTTGTGTTGGGGAACACAACAACCACCTTCCCAGTGTCCTTCCCCTTCTCCAGCGCTCCCTCACCAGTAATGAGCACATCTCACGGCAACAAGCCCATCCCTCTCCTCCTCCCGTGGTAATGTATAACAATACCTACACGTCACTGTTGTCCCAATAACTGCTCTTCGCATTCTTTCAGTGTGTGTGTTTTAAGCCAAGCAAAATGAGTAGTTCCTGGAGACAACGGAGGGGAAAAGGGAAACATGACACTCTCCTCCCAGAGGAAGGAGATGATTTTGCTTTCTCAGCTCCTTTTCTATTTCTGCTGCTCTTTGATGTTATTTTACCCTGTTGTTTCTCTGCCTGGCTTCCTCTTCATCTTCTGATCAGAGACTCTGCAGACTCTTCACAGCTGATCTCTCAGTGTCCCCGAGGAAGCACAGGTTTTGCAGTATTTTAGTAGGAAAACAATTTTTTGTAACTCCAACAGCAATTGGTATGGCAGCAGAAGAAACGATTAAGTGGACATGCTCCTGGTAGCAGTGATTTAATTCTTGATGCTCTAAATAACAAGCTGGCACTTCGCACAGAAATCACTGACTGTCTACCTGAAGTCACGAGGACCAACAAGAATAACCCACGTGGCGTTTCCTCCGTCCTCAAGCCCACCCAAGCCCAGAGCTGTCACAGTGGAAGCAGACTAAGCCGATGTTAAGATCGCTCCTGAGACAGAGACTCAAACCAAACGGCCCTGCAGTGGCGTGTTACACAGACGCAACTCTTCTGACCAGCACCAGGGTACCCCCGCTGGAGAGCCAGCCGGAAGAAACGGCTCACTGGCAGAAAGTGACCTCATCTGGGCATCATTCACTTTCCAGAAACAAAAGATATCTAAATAGCCCTTGAAAAGAACCCCTTTAACAGCGATGGGTCCGTGTCGTTTCTGTTCTTTGAAAGCACGTACGGCTAACGCTGCGCTTCATTTAGAGGAACAGGGTGGTTCTCCTCTGCTCTCTACCGTGTGCTCCTGATGCGGGGCCTGTCCAGTTTATTCACCCCTTCCTTCTGAGGATAAACCAGTTTGTTCTTTTAACATAACCTCCATCAAAGCCCCAAAACGCAGACTGCACCCCAATCACAACTAGTCAGTTATAATATTGCAAAGACACGTTAGTCTTTCTAGTAATTTCTTTTGTCAGAAAGAGAATGACAAGAAAATTAATACTCAGTTCCCCCAGACTAACACAGTATCAGTGTTACACATAAACCTGAGCCTGATTCTATTTCTTACCAAGTCATTGAGAAAATTCTCCAGTACCAGTTAAAGCTGAATCAGGACCTAAGCCAGTAAGGTGGGTTGTGGGAGGCTTTTGTACAAGGATATGCTAAGTCTAACTCCACAGTCACGCTTAGAAATAATACTGTACTATGGAAAAGTGAAGGGGCTGTGTTTTGGTTTTCTTTTTCAGATCTCTCGTGCTCACTTATAAGTGCTTCATGACCTCTTTTAATTTTATTCTCCATGATGAGTAACACGTGCATCACACAAAAACCTAAAGAAAATGTCTTTGTGACACTTTTAGAAATGCCAGTTCTGAAGGTTTGCTGAAACACAAACCAAAACCACGACCATGCTGGCTCCACGCAAGTGACTTGGTTGGCTATTTTTTCCCCCCAGTAACAGGAAACTATCCAGCTGAGCCGTGACTTTGTCCCCACTTGCATACACTGAGCCAGAATTCCCTGTTGCATTTCTGAAACGCTCTGAAATCACCTTCCTGGTCATTCAGTGAACCGGGTCGGGGAACTGGTCCAGCTGAAAACAAACCTGTTTTTCCAGTGGCTGGTTCTCAGTGGCGGGTTCACCCTGCAGCACTGCAGACACCTGCACTGCTGATGGGGAGGGGGGAAGAAATAAAAATAAAATAGCAGCGCTGTAACCAGGGGGGACCGGCACAGGCAGAACTGTCTCCTGCAGCAGCGCCAGCTCTGGCGCCCACCTGAGCTCGAGCTCCTGCTGCAAGAACTGCTGAAATGCTGCTCTTAGAGTTTACCCGGAGTATCTGCGAAACACATCAAAAGGCACTGAAGCCTCACAGCAAGCCGAATCTGTCCTCCCAGGAGAGCTCCGCTTGCAGGGAGCAGCTATCGGAACAGCAGCTACAGAACGGCACAGCCATGTTCCAGGCTGAGGAGGAAGCTTTTCTCTAACGCAGTCTGTGATGCTGTTTCATAAGCCATTGATTTTATTATTTTAGAACAGCAACTACAATCAAACATACCAAAATTGGTCTCCACTTCTCTAAAGTAAAGGTTTTGAGAGCTGCTGATGAAGGAAATCTAGTGGTGATGATGGCCTGCGTTTAACAAAGTCCTTGCTTAAGCAAGATTTTTTTTTTCTTTAAGTACATAGAATGCCAAGACAAAGCATTTCAAACCGAGGAGCTTTATACTCTTACTTACATAACCCAGGTATCTCCAGTGGAGACGGTAAAGCTGCGCACAGCTTAAACCAAGCTGCCAGAGGGAAGGGGAAGCAAACAAGCACGCACACTTCCCTCACAAAGGAAACCTGCCGCTCAGGACATCGCTCAGGGGTTTTTCCACACAGGTGGACACGTCTAAGCTCGACACCTCTACTCCAGGGATGGGATATGCTGCACCGTGTGTGCCCCTGCTCCAGGCACTGACTCAGTTCGCAGGGAGCTACTGTTCCCCCGTTGTTTTCAGCCTTCTAGAACCAGCTATCGTTCTGGTTAGGGAGAAGCTGAGACATTTTACAGTTTCCAGTCTAGCAACGTTTTTAAATAACACTGGTCTTATATCTTGTCTCTCACCACATAATTAAGACCAACAAATGGCAATGTATTTTAACATTTTAAGTACAAACCAAAGGTTTTCTGGGAGTAGAGTAAGAGCAAACATGCTCCTCAACAGCAGGAGCGAAACAGCGATCCAACGAGAAGGCTTTTTTCCCAAGGACTGTTTAAAAGCACCAAACGAACAGCTTGAGAAATTCTGATGGACTCTGAGGACACTAGTTTCAGCAGTATTTTGTCTAACTTCTAGTATTAAGTACATGTATTGCTCCCATTTATAGCACCACACTCTTCAACGTCACCAGGAGAAATGCGCTGACAGGTAGCGGTAAAACATCAGACAAAATTTTTCACTGACCGCACGGAGATAGTGACTAACACCCGCTATCACACGCTGCACAACCTTATCAGAGGAAGATGGTTTTTATATCACTTAGAAACGAGCACAGAGGCTAAGCAGGTGCACGATCATTGAGGACACCACAGCCAGGGTCTGTAACGGGTGCCAGGTCTTGCCAAGCAAGTGAAGGAATCAGAGGTGAGGTGCGGGCAGCAACCAGGGTCAACATTCCACCTTGGCTGTACCAGCTGCACTGTCCGTCACCGCCCGCTTTTCCAGACATCACATTAGACCTGCACACAAGGAAGGAGCGGAGGGTTGCTTCGGCACGCTGCAGCTGCGAAGGAAAGCAGAGCTCATGCGATCAGGTTCTGCCTGGACAAAGGGCACCCTCCCCGCTGCCCGCGCCAGCCCCAGCCGGCTCTGGGCAGTGCACCCAGTACCGCTGCACCCGGAC